>NC_047155.1:4365931-4665931 GCF_009819705.1 Hippoglossus hippoglossus
CTTGTTCACATCAAGCTCAACGTACGTAACGCGGCGTTAAGGATGTATCGAGATCACAAGAGACGGGGAAGAGGCACAGTGCATATGTGCGTGACAAGGAGGAACAGCAAAGAGTTGACCCAAACAACTGATAACATTGATAACGTCTACGTCGAAGCAGAGCAACACATTTTCCATCCCTGGTCCAATTTGAATTAACAATACTTTATTCACTACATATATTAATATGCCAAACGCAAGGCTTTAAAACATCAGTTCACAAAGCAATGACGTCACGGTGGGTTGACACTTGTGTGCCACAGAGAAATTCAACGTCCAGCCCACAGAGCAGCAGCTGATTGTTGTTAACAACAATCAGATAAGTTGTTGTCTTGCAGTCGTGTGTGGGATCACAAACAACCCATCCATATGTTTACAAAACAGCATCAAATTAATAAAGTACGTCATTTATGGATTTGAAAGTAAACGACAACAACTCACAGACAGCATTCGATGTAAGTACTGGTTCTCAGTCGATCGATACACCTCCTGTAAGACAGACAAACAGACAACACAACTTCCTGTGAAGAGGACAGGTGTGGCAATAGGAGGTCAGAGGCAAGTCCGAGGTCAGAAGTCAAGCGACTCACAAAGAAGGTGATTCCACGACACTCAATTCCGTCGCCCACATGGTTGTTCGTGCAGGTGCAGTTCCTCTGGCCATCGCCCATGTACAGACAACGAGCATATCTACTGCAGCCACCATTATTCTGCACACACACACACACAAACCAAAAAATGCTGTTACAGGACACAAATTAAAACACCTGCGATCCACAACCTGCATGTATCACCAGTTGGTTTTCTTTATTTCTATCATATATTTATGTATTGATCCATTACTCTGACTGTCCGTTGCATTTGCCTATGCTAACAGCCAGATCTTTCCAAAGAAGTCATTCTGACCTTTCAGACTTGTCTCCATAAAACAAGACAAAAACATAATAGATGAAGAAACAGATGATATGTAGACGTACGGTTCTACAGGGGTTGGCAGGAAAACAAAACCTGCCTGATCCTTGAAAGCCCAGTCGACATTTGCAGGCCGTCTGGAGAAGAAAAGCAAAACAGTCAATTAAACAGTCAGAAAAACTTCATCCATCAGGTCTACATTAAGCTGTCTACATTTTAAAATGCAGCTCTGATGCTAAATCAACTGGGATCCAAAGATATCCAGGCGGATCATTTTCTTCCTTTCCAGCCTCTTTTGGGCATTCACATTAAAAACATCTGGTACGGAGTGGGACAGACGGCAGGGCTGAATCATTTCATGCTCAGGACGTTGAATACAGGTTAGTGACAGCAGCTGTGATGTATCATCGGTTACCGACGTTGAAGATGTTTGTTCACAGAGAAAAATAGAGACGACAAAAAGTTACCATCTTAACTTCCCTGCCACAGATTGAGCTGTGACTGGGCAGCTAAAGACACAGCCACAGTTCCAGCTCTTCTACCCTCCATTCAGTGTCCCCCTGCTCTCTGTGGCCTGTAACTGTATTGTGTTTTAATGAAGTCGCATTAACAATATAGATGTTCTCATTTATGTATTGTTCTCCTTCTGTTGTCAGTGGAATGAGTATGACACAGTGATTTAATCACGGCCCAGAATTCCCAAGCTGCTGTGCAGCAGTTAAAATTTTTTTATAAATGCAAAATCTCTGACAAGATCATAAATATAACATATAAAGTGGTTTATACCAACAGCTGTGTTGTGTGTTTGGCTATGTAGACATTAAAATGAGTAATCTCTGAAAAAAGTTTGAAGTCAGAGAAAGTCCTTCTTAATTTAACTGCTGCACAGCCAACGACCCTAAAGCGGGAAGATGACTTCATTGTTTTGTAAAACAATGTTTTCCCTGTATATAGTGTATAACACCAAGCCACTCTAAGAGCACATACCGCTGTGGCAGCCCGCTGTATTCTGATTTGCCATGCCACCGTTTCATTAAGAACAAATACAAATTGGTACACTCAGAATAACAAGAGATCTCAAATGTCGTGTTTTGCTCCATTGCTGCATTGTATAGCTGTGTCTCTGTTTACCGCTTGTTCACTGTCCATAAAGTTGTTACTGTCCATGCAGACAGTCAGACCTCATAGTTTCAGCTGCAGTTGTGTATTGGCATGCACTACAGTTCTCTCTCTGCACTAGGAGGGAATCTATACAGTAGATTTTGCATAATTCTGCTAACTAACAAACACATTTGAAAACATAACCTCCTCAGGTAATAATTACAAGACACAGAAGAAGAAGAAGAAACCTTCAGATGCTATTTGATCTTAACTGCCGCCTCCGGAAACTGAGGAGGAAATTAAACCATGAAATCAAGGTTGACACAGCGTTGGGTCATATCTAACACTGTGCACCACGGGAAAATCTGATTTAATTACACGACAGTGATATCTTACAATGTTGGGACCTGCTCTGATGCAGTCTGCTGACTTGTGGCAGCCTCCATTGTTCACCAGACAGCCGTCCAGCTCTGTGAACACAAAATATTTCTTTGTGAAATACACAACTTGTGAATCAGAAAGCTTTGGAGTTGTTGGAAGGTGTATTTGTTTCTTTTCGTAGAGCTAGAATGGCACTTTCCCCCACTCTGTGCTGGACACATACTGTAGACATGAGCAGGAGTATAAATACCTGGGCGTGTTCATAAGCTGGACTGGGCTAAGTCACTGATGCCCCCTACAAGAAGGGCCAGACCCGCCTTGGGATCAATAAAGTATTTCTGATTCTGATGTTATCTTCTCTCAATCAAAGAAGAAAGAGAAAGAGAGGATTCCCAAACATGTCAGAGCTTTTTTCCACAAAATATATCATCATATCTTAAGGAACATTCAAGGGCATGAATTTGATCGTTGATATTTTGAGACTTTGCCAGATCTTGATAAGATGTCTGGAGTTTTAGGTTGGGGGTGTGAGATCAGGGGTCAGGGGTCAGGACTACAAACCCAGGCAGACGACTCCGTCTCCAGTGTACCCCTCTTTGCAGGTACAGGTCCTCACTCCCGCGGAGACTTTCATACAGACTGCAAACTCTGAGCATCCACCATTAGACCTCCTGCACAAATCCAGCTCTGAGAGACAGAAAGAAGTAATCAGATTTGATATATATGCACAGTACGTGTGTGTGTGTTTGTTTTTACCTTTGCAGTAGGTCCCGTTGCCTTCGTATCCAGCCACACACAGACAAGCAGCAGCTACTCCCTGTGGCCCTGTTATGCAGCTACAGCAGAGCACAAACTCTTCAACATGTATGTCACATTCCTACCGAAGCTGCCACTGACGATTTCTGTCGTCTGTGATCATTGTGCTGCGTCATATAATAAGTCTGGTGGTGTTCACTTCAGTGATGTTAGGCCTGACGAGCGCTGTCAGATTGATTTAGCCTATTCCTCTGTGCCACGGAGCATCGATGAGACACACTGGGTGACGTGTTCCTTCACAAGCCCACTGTTGGGTTTCTCCAGGTTAGCGTTCCGTACCAACTACTATGTAAAGTGCCCTAAGATAATTTGTGTTGTGATTTAGAGCTATACAAATGAAATTGAATTGAATCACCATAAACACACACTGTTGTTTATTTTGACAATGAACTGTATTTAAAGATCAACGACACGTCTCCTCTCCTTCCCGTTGTACACAAAAGAAGCTTAAGTTAAAGTAAGGCTACGAGTGCCACCATCTTGTGCTTCTGAAGTTATTTAGAGCCGGACGTCTTGTTGTGTTGTATCGTTTCAGGAGACATTTGGAGACCATTAAAAAGAGGAAAACGAGCTATGTAGTGAATGATTAACAGACAACCAGGTAGGGTTGCATTGTGGGTAAACTTATAGCCCTGGTGGTCGATCCAAATTACACAAACAGATGACACACAACTCAGCCATGGTCACAACAGGAGGACTTACTTGGCGTTCTCGTCACACAGACCTCCACAGGCGTCGTCCTTGATCTCTGAGACACACACACACACACACACACACACACACACGCACACAATGATTTCAGGTGATAACAAGGAAGAGAAAAACACTCAGTGAGGTGTGAGTGTGTGTGTGTGTGTGTGTGTGTGTGTGTATATCTCTTACCTACAGAGCAGGACGATCCTTTCCAACCTTTATAACACAAACATCTGCCGCTTCCTGCTAGACTGTCCTCACACTTCCCATGGTCACACACACACTCTGCAACAGACACACACACACACACACACACATTAAACAATGATGTATAATACATATATTCTGTTGTGTAAAAAAAAGATTAATCTCAGATTTCTTATTATAATTATCAGTCATCCTCATAGATTTGTAAGCTTTGCTGGTCTGTGAGAATTGTACATTGTTGTGCTGCTTTAGATTGTTCGTCCAGTTGGTTTCATGCGTTTCTTAGTGTTAGCGTAGCAGGGTTGTTGGAATTGTAAGGTTTTTAGGACTGTTAAAATAACAACTATTGAGGTAGTCCAGTCTAGGTGTATACATTTTGCAGGGCGAGCTGGAGGCGAGTTGGGAATACGTAAAACAAGTAGGCAACATCTGGTTGGTGACCCTTCCCGGTCTCAAATCATCCCGTTCATCCTCTCGTGTGCAGCAGCCCTTCGACTCCATCAGTAAGCCTGCATCTCATTAGCTCAGTTTTGCAGAGAAGAGACATGCACAGACATTTTTTTTGCTAAATACTGCTATTTGCATATTTTTTGCCCTCAGGCAGCTGAGCTGTATTTGAGGTTTTATTCTCTCTGTCTTCATTAAGTCACTTGATTATGTGACTGTCTGACATCAAATACCTACAGTTTGTGTGGCTTTATTATCCACTGACAGATTTCTGAGAAACAGATGATTTGGATTTTTCAGTCCAATGAGCACCAGATAAAGCTTATGCCTCGAGAAGTCTACTTTTGTGTTTGTGGTCAGTTTAACTAAGTAACGGCCCCTTGTGGCAGAAATACATTACTGCAGACACAACTAGTGTTTCTGTCAGGATGAGTGTCCTCACTGGAGGAGCAGTTGACTCCGAATCTTCCTGGTTCACAGTCCTCGCATGCGGTGCCATGGAAACCCTCGTAGCAACTGCACTCCCCGTTGCCATGGACACCGTCCTTACACTCCCCATTATTGGAGCACCAGCTGCCGACATCCCCAGGGCATTTGAAGCACTCGTGACCAAAGTAGCCGGTGCAACAGGTGTGATCCTGCAGGACAGATCAATAGTATTATCAGTATTATTTTTGTTTTTAAGCCTATTAAGTGTCTATTATGCAAATGTTTATTATGCCTTCACCTCATGGCAAAAAACAGGAAACCATCATTGAATTGCAAAATAAAATTACTCCCAAAACAGAGTTCTCTATATCCAAACTGATCTATAGCATTGAAGGGTGGTGGTAGCAGCTATAAGCAGCAGCAGTAGTAGTTGTAGAAGGAGTTGTTATATCAGCAAACCATGGTAAACCTAATGCCTGGTAAACCAATGATATTTCACCAACTTCCTCCTGGAGCCAATCTGCTTCCTCAGCCTCACTAGCATGTTAGCAACATAGGTTTGTAAGCTATGCAGGTTTGTTAGAGTAACAGCTGAACTACACCAATGGATAGTAGCGGCAGTGGTGGCAGAACGGTCTGTGCATGACAAAGAAATTAGAAACTAGCCCTCTAAAGGGACTTTTTTCAATATACAACGTGAACAACTGCGGTAAATCATACTTCATGCACGGCATAGAATTTTGGCTAGTAGCAGTAACAGTAATAATACAATTTGCAGACCAAGGTGGAATGAACACATTTGATGACACAGCCTGGCGTCCACTTCCTCCGGGAATTAAAACGCTTCCTGTATTGACAGTTCGGCTGCATGTCTGCAGGAAACTGTTCTTTGATCTGTAGTAGAAGGCATAAGCAACACAACAGATATACACAGTGAGAGCTGTGGAATAACAAAGGTACCTACAGAGGTAAAATACACAACATGCACACTTCAACACTGTGCGATCAAATCAAACTGAATCTTTTCAAATGTCCCTTTGTGAATGCTACAGTGTTTTTGTTAATATAACTCTAAGGTTATTTTTTTTCAGGTAGATCCTGTTTTTTTGAATTATGCCACGTGGGTATTCATTTTATTGTGTCCACCCTCTATATACTGGCAACTTTCTTACTGGTTTGAAGCTGAACAAGCATCGAGGTTCTCCTTTGCAGTCGGTACACCTCCCCTGCAGACAGGGAGAGAGAGAGAGAGAGAGGGAGAGAGAGAGAGGGAGTGGTTGGAGTAACAGCAGAAAACAAGGCAGCTTGATTGACTTTAAGGGGACTAAGGTGTGCTCTCTACTGAGCCATGCTAGTTTAGGGTTTGGTTCGTAATACAATCTTCACGTATGTATGAATATGTGTTTAAATACACCCTGTAAGAGGAACCCCTTCAAAATTGGATGGTATTACACTGTGTTCATTTATATTGCTCATTGCTTTTCTCTAAGTGTCAATAAATGCTTCAGTTTAAGCCATTTGTGCTTCACTGATGTGTACAACCTCTGATTCATTATCCACTCCAACCAGCCCTGATGCACTTCTCGCTGCTGTGCATGCATTACACAAATAATCAGGTTAATCCATTCAATCATTCACATTCCGTCTGTCCATCCTTCTATTGGTTCTTTGGTCCATCTATCTACTGGTTGTTCTGTTTGTCTGTTTATCAGTCCATTCATGTGTCCATCTATGTCTCCTACATTATTCACTCATAGAACCATCCCTCCCTTCTTCCTTACATCCCTTTGCATGTAGACCTCTCTGCTGCATCTGTTGCGGCGGACTTTGAGGACCTGCGGGAGGACGATGAGGATGGCGTTGTACGTCTCAAAAAAGGTGCCTTCAACAGGAACGTTGTTCACAACTGTCTGGAGGATGAGAAACAAATCAGACTCTTTGCTCCGCCTGGCTGGTCGAGATTTACACACACGTTTGACTTTCACAAATGAAATAAAATCTGGAAATATTGATACTGTTTATTTATATCAATATCAAAAATGAACGGTGAATGTAAAAACCAACAGTGTCGTCACTGAACCAACACACGTGTGTAATGGGCGTGAAGCTACCTGGTTGTTGTCGTTTAAGTGGAACTGGACCTGGTAGTCGCGGCCCAACAACGTGCTCTCCAGCAAGCCGTCAGACAGCTGGTCAGGGTAGAGCAGGCTGTTGTAAATCACATGGTACTTGAACACATCCGGTTCCTGGACAGATACAAACCATGCACAGACAAAAAGGAAGGGGTCACAAAAAGATTCTGGTTTATTGATTTGTTATTGACTTGTGTTATTGATTCCAGTTTTCGTTGTTGGGCCGAGTGGCAGCTGTTTCCCCTGTTGGGAAAAAAATGGCCAATCCCAGCATTTCAGGAGTTAAGCATGACGTCCTCTTCGTGTGGCAGAGCCAGAACAATATGTGATGAGAACAATGAGATGTTTTGTTTTTGCAAATGCTTCTGTGTTGACTAAAAAAAGATGTTGATGGGAAAAGTCCCCGTTGATTGGTTAAAGCAAAAATAACCCCCATCAACCTAACATCACCTGATCATCTGATCTGGTTTATTTATTTATGAGGAGTTATTGCACTGGCTCATATCATCTGGACCTACCAGGACGGAGGAATTAGTCTCGCTGAGGTGTTGCCTGATGGCGTCGTCTGTGGGCATCAAGATGGTGTTATCTGCCTTATGTAAGCTCTCTGATAAGTTGTACAACTGTGAAAACACACACACACACACACACACACACACACACACACACACACACACACACACACACACACACAAAGCTTAAAAACAAACCAGGTTTTGAATCCACACACAGGTGACTACACCGACAGATATCTCACCAGAGCGTACTGTCTGAAGAGAGTGAAGTTGGAGGAGGAGTTCAGGAAGCCCATCAGCGGGGGAGGCACGGGGGGGAGTCCTGAAAGTGGCGGTGCCAGTACCTGATCACATCCAAATTAAACTTTACCACGCAGATAATCAGATTGAATCCATCTAAAAAAGATACCCTGTCCGGAAATACACCTTTTCCACCATATTAGTTCTGGTTCTTGGGTGAAATTCTTGGAACCGCGGCTCTTTCAGTTTTTCTACTCTGCCGTTTTGCTGTTAGGAAGGTGACACTTACCTGGTCTATGATGTGAATGTAGCCATTTGTTGCCGGTAGGTTGCGTGTGATGATGGTGGCGTTTCCAATGTGAATCACCTGGAACAAAATAAGTCAAATGTTCTAGATATGTGTTTGCATCTCACTCTGAACGCGGGCTTCAGATAAGTCCGGTCAAAAGACAAAGTGTTTACTGTGCATACAAATAAATAAGTATCTTAGTGCAAACCCCCTCCAACATCCCCGGCACATCATAAACACACATTTATACTTTTTAGTCTTCAACCAAACCTCTAAAGTTACGAAGATAGTTGCATGGGGCCTCGTTAGGGGGCTTCCAAACATGGTGTAAATTGCATTAAAGTTGATAAAAAACTAGCTGCATGTCAGACACAGTTATCCCATTCTTACGCCGCTGCTGTTGCTGATCTCCCAGGAGGTGAGAGGGTTTAAAGTGGGCAACCGGCTGCCCACCAGTCCCTCCAGATCCTCCATGAGGTAGATTCCTGGCAGGATGTGGGCCCTGCAACCAGGAAGAGCAAGAGGAACACAGACTCACAACACAGAACCAGATGATTCACATACTCTGAACCATAATACCGCGTTGTTTTTAAGATCCCTGCTCCTCACCTTTAAGGCGATTCACAATCTCGCTCCTCTATCACCAGACATTCTTAACATTGACTCTCTCTCCATTTTTAAGTCTCATCTAAAAACTCATCTTTTCAAACAGGCATATTCAGTTCGATTGTCTTGCATGTTTCATTCGCTGCTCATTTTATTCACAAGATGTTTTTGATACATTGTTTTTTTGCTGTTGCGTTTTTATCTCTGTCGTGTAAGTTGACCTTGAGTGCTCTGAAAAGCGGCTATAAATAAAATGCATTATTATTATTATTATTATTATAAACAGGAATATTATTATATCAAAATATTAGTGCGTGAGGTGACTGACCGCAGGAAGTGAGGCAGGTGGTGGCGATTGAACCAGAACAAGGATTCACCTGAAGTGATGTTACTCATTGCTTTTGCTGACGGAACCAACACTGTCATGTTCCCACCGCTTAGCTCCTGAGAGACAGCAGGACACCACTAACCACACACACACACACACACACACACACACACACACACACACACACACACACACACACACACACACACACACACACACACACACACACACACATTAAACAATGATGTAGATTTGTTAACCTCGCAGATGTATTAGCCTGAAGAGCATGTTAGCATCATAGCTTTGTTAGTAGTGAAGATTTGTTAGTCTGGCAGAGTCTGGTTCCTCCTCACATGAAACCGCATGTGGAACATGAACATCTGTGGGCTCATGTCCATTTCCTGCAAACACACACAGTTATTTAAATAATTAATGTCATTTTAACCCGCCCAAGGAAGTTATGTTTTCATTGCTGTTTGTCTGTCCGTTAGCAGGATTATGCAAAAACTACTCAGCCTGCATTACTCTGATGTGAATAGTCACCTCCAGTAATGATCCATAGCAGATGGTCCCATCTCCAGCGAAGCCTTCAGGACAGGTACAGGTGCGAGTGCCGTTCTTCGGCTCACACTTTGCCTGAAGCAGAGAGGGATCGTGGGTGATTTTCACCCATAACACAAAAAATACTGGACATCAGAATCTTGAGATGAAGCAGAATCACAACCTCTGCAGGAGACATTTGAAGATATTTCACTCAACAGCAACAATAGAAACAACGTCCCAGTTACTTCACAGTTGACTACTATCACAGTTAACTACTGTAACTGAGAACTACCTTCCACCAAAGTATGACCACAAACTGTGGCAGAGGTGGATTGCCACGTCACGTGTTTTTTGGATTGTTTACTAAATTGTTCAACTGCCCTTTGATAAAATACATTTATGATGGTTTTAATATCTCATTTATTGACAAAAGTATAAAAACCTACATTTATGCGTTGGACATGGGCTCATAACCATTTTCCATTTTGATATATGGAAAATTCAACATCCTCGAATCAAAGGTGACTGATGTTGTATGCGTGTGTTGTGTGTGTGTGTGTGTGTGTGTGTGTGTGTGTGTGTGTGTGTGTGTGTGTGTGTGTGTGTGTGTGTGTGTACCACGGCATGGCAGCCTCCGTTGTATTGGCGACAGGGGTTGATCAGGTCACACACAATCCCGTTGCCCATGTAACCTTTTTTACACACACACTCACTCTACAGTCACACACAGAGACATACAAACAAACAAAGTTATTAACAGTCCTCTAAAGTATGTACGGTCACACAGCTGAGTCATAGATTGTTCATACTAGATAGATAATACTAATAATAATAATAATAAGAAGAAGAAGAAGAAGAAGAAGAAGAAGAAGAAGAAGAAGAAGAAGAAGAAGAGCTGTTTGAAACAAAGTTACAAAGCGATTTACAATGTACATGGTTTAGAAACTATGCAGTAAAATTCCACATTTAAAATAAAAAAAAATAAAAATAACATTTAGCTAAATATCCCACATTTAAGATAAGAAATTAAATACTACAAACAATAACTAGATTTACCGCACTGCGGTTGTATGCCTCCTCCAACCAGTGCAGTTTCTGTGTACATATTTCTACAGATTAATTTAAGGTCACTGTGACCTTTGACCCCTGAAACGTAACAGTGAAAATTATGACAGAAAAGTATGAACTTTAAGTTGTATGAACTGACCTGCCCGGGTCCCAAGTGGTTACAGTTGGCGTTGGGGCTGCAGCCGCTTTGACTCGCCAACTGACAGTTGTTGATCTCCACACACACTTTGCCGTCACCTGTCCAGCCCTCGACACACACACACGACATGTTACCTGGACCCATGTACACACATTCTGCCTGTAGGGAAGCAGAGAGAGGATATGTTAGAAATGCAGTTTGACAGCTTTGAATCCAAGTCCAAGTTTAGACATAAAAATCACACGTGACAAACTGCCAGTTTGACAATGTTGATATTCAATATCTGCTATTTTAAACTGAACAGAGCTGATCCAGGTGCAGCAAGTACACCCGTCATGTTGAATTTCATTAGCAGATAAACGCGGGGTTTAAAGAATGAAACTCTCCAGAAACTCTCAGTATCCGCCAGGTGAACTTCTCACTTTGTAATAAAAATGTCAGAATTAACACTGAACAGACATGGAACCACTTCTCTCCAGCTCAAGAGAGGCCGATGATTCATCCAAACAGGGCACGTGAACCTGCTTTACAACCTTTATGGGGGCATATTATTTCTAGGTCAAATAGAATGAAAATATATATAAAAAATATATATTTAGAAAATATTTAGGACTCCAGGGAGCTTTAACACACACAAACACACTTACATTGGTGTCGCAGCCTCCTCGGTTGCTCTTCAGGCAAAGATTTATGTGAGAGCAGGAGTGACCGTCACCCTCGTATCCATCCCTACACACACACCTGATGCAACACACACAGATTCATGGATTAGTTCCAACACAATCAGGTAATCAGGTTCAGTTAGCAACCCGAGAAACTACCGACATTACATGTCATTTAGCTGACGCTTTTATCCAAAGCGACTTCTAATTACTGCATTCAACATCTATGAGGGGCCATTCGGGGTTCAGCATCTTGCCCAAGGACACTTCGGCATGTGCTGGGATTCGAGCCGCTCTACCCCTCAGCCACAGTCGCCCCTCAAGGTCACAGTGACCTTTGACCACTGAAAATCGAATCGGTTGATGTTTGAGTCCAAGTGACAACTGATTTAATTAGAAGAAATTCCCTCAAGGCAGAGTAGGATTAACGAAATGTGACTAAACCTAACTAAGCATGCTTGTCCAGTGTAATGCACATACATGGTATGCAGTCCTGTGTGTGTACAGTACGCGTGGATGTGACAGTGCTCCTGCAGCCCGTCGGAGTTACAGGGCGTGGCCGTCTTGTCACAGCTGTCTCCAGAGTATCCATCATAACAAGATCCTCTTCGACAAACACCACCACTGCCTGGACGGTTATCACACAGGCCGTGGAGACACCGACACTCTGAAGACACACACACACACACACACACAGACACACACACAATAGCAGAACAATGTAACGCCAGGCAAAATACATCAGTGGGCCCTTGTTTTAAATTCAAAGTAAAAAATGAAGTGGACAAATTTAAACACAACAAAATAATACTGACAGTAAAACACAGTACAATATATCATAGACAATTATAATTCAGTTAAATGAATAAAAATGAATGTTCGATTTGTTAAAATGGAGCAGCTACTCATGACAGACAATCGTCACCTGAGGAATAATTGTAATTCCATTAGGGATTTCCTTAGGTTTCCTTTAGCGCCACCTTGAGGTCGACTTTTGTGGTTGCATTTATGTGTCCATGAGGACAAATTGAAAGAACTGGTGATTCTTCTCCTCTTGCTCCATTCAAGGAGAATTCCCATTGAGCGAGTGTGAATGTTGATGACGTTTCTAACACGTGACACATGCGAAGCTGAAAAAGAGCTGCCCTACACAAAGAAGACGCCTGTGAAGACTTTATATTCGAGAGCGTTTGGTGATAAGGGCCCACGTGGGTGTCGATGTGCTGTAAACAAAAACACGAAGCTTTCCGCGGCAGAGGTTAATACATCATGTCCTGCCTCCTGCTGCTCTACCCTGGTTCCTGCAAATGTCCCAATGCTGCGGACATTATCAGGAGTTCGTGTCTGAAAACAGCTTCAGTGTGTCTTAGGTGGATCAGACGGCAATCTGATCCCAAAAAGCTACGAGTAAACACATCCAAGAGGCATTCACAGCACCTCTGGAGGTGTTGAGAAGATGTACAGATGGTGAGGACATGTGTAAATGTATCTCTCACTCCAAGATGCACATGTGACCTTTACTCCTCCTACACTGTGACTCTGTCAGTAAGCAGCCTGTGAAAATATCTACTGACTGTCTGATTTCCTTAATTCATCCACGGTCTGTGTCCTCTGCGATAAGAGCAGCTAAAATTAGGTTAAATTACCCGTTGTTCTCCGTCTCATTAAAGCAACTGGGGGAAATGACTGCAGCCATTTCTACACATTCAATCAAATACCAGGAGCACTGAAGCATTGATTTGATCCCTGATCAGTTCAGTGAGTATTGATCTGTAGACATGAGTCAGAGGCTGTGAAGACGAGGAGACTCTCTGCTGTTACCTTCATCGCAGTTCTCTCCGTGCTTGGATGGATCCGAGCAGATGTGGCAGGCGACACCCTTGAAATTTGACTGACAGCTGCATGAGCCGTTGCCATGGATACCGTCAATGCACTGCATGTAGTAAAATAAATAAATAAATGTAAGTAAAGCACATCGCTTGAGAGACAAGACTCCTGTGACCCAGTTGTTTGCTTGTTGCTCACCGCTCCTTTGTCGTAGCAGGGATTCTGGAATCCTCCAATACAGGGTTTACAGTCTGGACCATAGAAACCTTTACAACACTCCGCTACCTGTTATACACACACACACACACACACACACACACACACACACACACACACACACACACACACACACACACACACACACACACACAATGTTCAGTATAAATAAAGCTCCTGATGCAGGTTTTAGTGTTTCCACTCTCACCTGCTTGGTGGTGTTGCAGTACTTAGCGCAGCCTGAACTCTGTTTGTGTGCCACAGGAGACGCGAGGTATAAACAGCCGGTCTGATGTTTGTCCTGGAGAGACAGAAGTAAATCCTTATGTGCATGAAAGACAAGGAAATTAGGCAAAGTAAAATGTTTTAATCTACAATGTGAACAACTTCATGCTCGGAATGGTGTCCCGAAATAATAGACGCAATATTCTGTACGTAATAGACTGAAAACAAGAGTTATACAATTTCTTTCTCATTGTTATGACAGAGGTTATATGTTAAAATACTCTCAAAGTTGATCCTTACATGTAAAATATAGTGTCTCATAAATGCACATCTCTGAGTAGCTGAGTTTTGTGCAGGTTACAGAGTAGGACGAGCGTTAAAAATGTTTTATGTTTATGACGCCAAGTCCAATCTGTGCTTTCACAGGTATAAATAGCAAATTACATCACTGTGACTCCATCGAACACTAAAGACCTTTAACACAAACCATTAATACCAGAAGTCACATCGTTCCCATGAGCACAAGCTTTCACCTTATTCATGAACTACCAAACCGGATGCATAAATCTATACATAAACGTAGATTTCAGGGGGGAATTGAACAGAATAGAAATGATGTTGCAGTAACAATGACGTATTTTACCATCTCAGTGCTGCCACCTGGACATTCTGTCTCATAGAGGTAACTGCAGTGAACACACGGTCCCTAAAAAACACACAATCACACACACATTAATAACACTTTCACAATCTGTCCTTTTAACATCAGCATGAGCTTTGAAGACATCACACATCTGGTCGATGCTGAAATGATTTTGACACAGTTACAATCCTTGATAGATGTGCACATTTAATCATCGCCTTCTTTCGCTGTTCCAGAATATGAAGCACAGACTTTGACCTTTCATGTTCACCACTGTTAACCCCGAGGCGGCACTAGCTGTGAGGTCATGCAGCTGTGTTTATATATGTTTTCAGTAAATAAAAACATGTAGTTGAGATCTTGATTTATCGCAAAAAAACTGCTTTGGAGAATAGCCGTGACTTTTTAAATTTTTTTAAATCGATGAAACTGCCACTTTGTGCAATGGAAACAGATTCGGTGAATAATTGTCGCCTTGAGTGGCATTTAAATGTCACTTATTTAAATGTCACTGTTATTTCTGCTCTGGGAGACAAAATATCAGGCGTGTGTGGACCAATGAGGATTCTGCAAATGAATCGACGAAACAAACGTGGTGTCCTTGTCATCGAGCCGCATGTTAATACATCCTGCATAGTGGGAGGCTTCATCTTGACAAGCCCTCTTCTTCTGCAGTGGTAAAATGGTCTGCATCTGTTGAGTTAGCACCACCTACTGGTTATCTTGATGACATTACGTAGAGCCCTCAGGCTTCTCACCACGGTGATCTTGTAATCGATGATGTCACAGCGGTGAGGCAGGATGGGGAGGATGGAGGGCGGGTACAGCAGCCCGTCAATCATATGGATGACCCCGTTGGACGCCACAATGTTGGTGGTCACCAGACGGACGCCCTTCTCCCCCAACAGGATCTCACCCTGCAGGAGAAAGCAGGAGGGTCAGGCCGAGCTAATGGAAACTGCTAATGTTCCCTGTGAATTAACCATGACAAACACTGAAGAACCAATCAGAGACACTTACATCATTGGACACAGAAATGGTGACGATCTGATTGGCCATCGTCAGGATCTTAGGAAGAGAGGACAACTCGTCGACTGTCAGCTACAGAGAGAAGGAATGATCAAATAAAACCACATCCTGTTAACTTCATTAATCTTAGAGCCACAACCCATAGCGGAGTTAAAACTATAACGTTTCTCCTGAAGGTGGCACAAGAGTAAAGGTAAAGAGTTTGTTCAGGGATATGTTCACGACCTTTTCTTCATTAAAAGACTCTTAGGATCCTCCTGTAAAATATATCACTGGGTTTCTGCAGGTTTAAGCGAGTTCAATTTAAGACCTTTTAAGACCAAAATGCATGAAATTAAAGACCTTTGTGAAGTATGACACATATGAAGGAATATTGCAGTCCCAGAATTACTTGCACTTCCCCATAATTGAAGAAAAGGTGAAGTAGCGGAGTGGAGTACAACGCTCGAAAAGCCACGTTACCTCTCAAACTGCAGGCAGAGAGAGTTTCCCCACAGCCGAGCTGAGTGTACTGAGATAAACTCTCACCGGGGTGTTGTTCGACTCAGTTATCAGTTTCACGTCAGTCTGGTTTCTGGTTTTATTACAGCGTGCTAAAATTCGTGGCGCTGACAAAGAACTACAACACACAAAGACATAAAAACTATTTCTCCTAAGAAAATACAAACTTCTTAAGCAACGGTAGCGTAAGTAGCCTTCTGTCCCTGATCTGCATTAATTGTGTGTATATTTGTGCACGTCCTCTGAAAACTTATTAGGAGACAAAAAAGGCAAAATGGAGCAAACTTTTTCTTAAGAGCTATATTATCACAGCCTCCTCCAACGTCTGCGCTCCCCTCTAGCATGTGGGCAGTGATGAGATATCTCGCTGTGAACCATCGTGTTGAATAGAAAGCAAAAGGCAAAAGGAAAGAAAGACGCAGAAGGAGAAACCGATGGATTGATGGAGGAGGTGTTGGGTCGGGGGAGTCTTACCACAGCCTTGGAGAAAACGTGGTGTCTGAGGAGTTCCTGAAGTTTATGTTTGGCCTTAAAAAAAGAACAGAATTAACCATTGGTTTGTTTTTTATATAGAAAATTGACATTGTAAATATTAGGTAGTATTTGGAAACAGCTTTTACAGATTTACATCTTCAGCAGGAACTGACAATGTTTCAGATTTAGAATAACAATGACAAAAATAAAATATCAGCAGGCTCCTCCCTTTAATCCACCTGGATGATATTTACTCTAACCACAAATAGATAAAGACTGAAGAATGAACGAGACGTGACTCTCTCCTTGTGTCCTTACATCGTTCAGCATGTACAGGATGCTGCCGTCTCGCGCTAGATCCACCGCCTGGTTGGTGGGAACAAACACCGTCAGGGGCCCAGGACCCCGCAGAGGAGGTGGCGACCCGCAGTTCTGCAAACACACAAACATGTCACATCTGATTAGAACCACGGATTTAGAACAGATTCCTGTTTAGTGCCAGTTCACTAGTAGTTACCGTTGCTATGGCGGTCAACCTGCCCATTGTCACACATTTTTGTAATAACAAGCTTTACCATCCAAAATGTTTACCAGCGTGTGATTTCAGCTTTTAATTTCTAGCAAACAAACGTTTAATTCTGCAGAAACAGCTTCTTGAATACGTTGTCTCCAGCTGATTTGTCTAAGACAAGAATATGAACACGTCCTTTATATGCACCTGATGGAGAGCATACAGTGCTGTGCAGAGGTTTTATGCCCTTTAGATGATTCGATTCTTAACAATCACACAACACCATCAGGGACTGGTCCCGAATTCATTCTGAAGCATGATGACAAGCCCAAGGGAAGGACGGCCCAGCTCTGATGGGAGGTGGTAACTCCTCCCAGAAGTCTCTGTCTGTCTGTGGCTCACATATCTCGAGAACTGTTCGTCTTATTGGCTTCACACTCGGTACGTGTAACATCTTACATAAGAGTAGATACATTTAATGTTTAATCGTTTTTGTTACTGTTTTTCTTTCTTCCGAATTGTAATGGAGCAGAAGAAGCAGGAAATAGAAATTCTGAAAAATGCTTTCGACCAATAAAGTTTGATTTCCTCTCATGTTGAGATAAAAAGCAAATATCTGTGTGATGTTACCAGCCTGAACAGAACACTCACATCAACCAGAGATAGGAAGCGGTTGTATTTTGGATCCTTAGTCAGAATCTCTCCGATCGTCTTATCAGCAAACTGGACAGAAGGAAAAGAGGAAAGAATTCAAATCACTATTCACACACACCAGGGGTCAGAAATGAGGTCTGACCGTTGATTCAGTTTTTGTCGGGGGAGTCAGATTATTCCCACAGGATGATAAATAGTCAAGTAATTGAACCATATTGATTTGTATTACTTATGAGCACCAATAAACGAAAAGGTTTCATTAAACATGGGCATGAGTGTTTTACTGAAGCATTTAGTTTGATCAGTATGTCTGAATACAATATATATCAGTTCTGTGTATATGTTGTAGTTTGTGTCATCACAGAGTTTTCCATATCTGGTGAAATAGCTCTTGAACTCACCTGTTCGTCAAGAGGGTGCCGATCAGACAGAGTGACTGTGATTGGCCGGTCAATGATGTGGATGATCCCATTGGCTGCTGGCAGGTCTTCCTGGAGGACGGTGTATGGTCTGCTGGGGTTTTCCATCAGGATGAACCTCTGCAACAACGAGGACACAGAAAGAGAGGCCACAAGAGACACAGTCAAATAACCTGGTTAACACAATAATCTCATTTATTTGACATCGTGGGAAGTTTCAGTTGATTTCTTTTCCGAAAGATTTGTCTTCAGCGTTTAAAAAATATGAGCAAAATAACTGACGACAGGACACATTAAGAATTGCACAGACAGGCGACACCTTCACTAGACGGACTTCTTCAGAGGAGCATTAAAAAGGCCACTGAAAGCTGCTTTTTCCATTATGTGCTGAATGGATGAACAGATGAATTTTTACAGCAGAGCCAAATCTTAAGATACTTCACGAACCCACAGTAAAACAGGCAGTGTTGTCAAAGGCACAGGCCTCTGTCATTTGAGGGAAATGCAGCTGCCTCACATTATAATCAGCAAATGTCCGAGAACATTTTTGTATTTTTTGCTGTTGACCAGTTATATAAACTCCAAATCATATATTTACTACAATTACTGCCCTCCACCAACCAGTGGGGGTTGAGTCCCTCCAGGTTTTACTGACATATTGCATTCACAATAACATGAGGTCACTGTGACCTTCGATCCCTGGAATCTAATCTAAATTAATCCGTGAGTCTAAGTGAAGCTTTTCATCAAATTTAAATAGATTCTCTGGAGGAGAATCTATTTAAATCTATCACATGGGCAAACATGTTTTTTTGTGAAGTCACAGTGATCTTTGTCCACCAAATTCTAATCAGGTTCTGCTTGAGTCCCGGTGAATGTTTGGGGCAGATGTGATGAGATTCCACACAGATGTTCCTGATATATCATGTTCACAAGAACAAAAGGCTCACCGTGACCTTTGACCAACAAAATATAATCAGTTCATCTTTACTAACTCATTTAAGAGAATGTTTGAACCAAGTTTCCTGAAGGAATTCTTGAGCTATTGTGTTCACAACAATAAGATAGATGGAGAGACGGATAACCTTAAAGCATAATGCCTCCCGCCACTGGCTGTTGCTGGTCCGGGACGCATAAATATAAATATGAGGTAATGGAAATTCATGCAGTAATGCATATATATAGTCCACGCTCTACATTTTGGTTAAACTGTTATTGACTCATTTATCCTGCATTAGGTTCAGATCAGTAAGGAATAGGTTTTAAATATTAATAGATATTCACAGACAGTTTGTGCTAAAACGCACAAGAAGCCTGATTCTCCTTTAAAATAATTCCTGACATGCTTAACTGTATTGAATAATTAAGATTAGTTTACATGAAATAGAGGAAATAGTGTCACCATGACCTCGTAGAAATCCTCTCTTTGACATGTAATAACTTGGTGCCATAAACATGAGGAGTTTGACGAAATGCCTGAACAAAGCTCCACCCACTCTAACTCAACTCAGGCAAACAGGAAGCAAAACTTATTATTCCGTCTTCCTGAGGAGACACACACACACACACAGAAATAAACACAATAAGAAAAACCTCTACACAAAAACAACCACATCCACTGAGAGGACAACTGCTGGAGGAAACACTGGAAACACTGGGTTACTGGAATACTGGAATACCTGAACTTCAACACGCTGCGGACTGAACCACGACTCAAAGTGAAAGTAAATCTTCCTGGACTGACGCACCTCGCTGTCCGTTTGCCGGGCTTTCAGTTTTACTGAGAGACAAAATGTCTTCCAAATCAGACAAGGATTTCTCTTGTCCCATCTGCCATGATATCTACAAAGATCCTGTTGTCCTGTCATGCAGCCACAGCTTCTGTAAAGCCTGTCTGCAGAGATGGTGGAGGGGGAAACAGGCACTTCTGTGCCCGTGCTGTAAGACAAGATCGTCGAGGAGCGATCCACCTCGTAACTTGGCTTTGAAGAACCTGTGTGAGGCGTTCTTAGAGGAGAGAGATCGCAGAGGTTCGGTAAAGTCTGAGGTTCTCTGCAGTCTGCACGCTGAGAAGCTCAGACTCTTCTGTCTGGATCATAAGGAGGCCGTGTGTCTCGTCTGCAGAGATTCAAAGAAACACACCGACCACACATTCAGACCCATTGATGAGGCTGCACAGGATCACAGAGAGGAGCTGCAGAAACTCCTGAAGCCTCTGCAGGAGAAACTGAAGCAGCTTGACCAAGTTAAAGGAAACTGGGACCAAACAGCACAGCACATTCAGGTCCAGGCCCGAGGCACAGAGAAGCAGATACAGGAGCAGTTTGAGAAGCTTCACCAGTTTCTAAAGGAGGAAGAGGAGGCCAGGATCACTGCTCTGAGGGAGGAAGAGCAGCAGAAGAGTAAGATGATGAAGGAGAAGACTGAGGCTCTGAGCAGAGACATAGCAGCTCTTTCTCACACAGTCAGAGTCACAGAGGAGGACCTGAAAGCTGAGGACTCCTCATTCCTGTTCAACTACAAGGCTGCAGTGGAAAGAGTCCAGCAGCGCCCCCTGCAGGATGATCCACAGCTGCTCTCAGGAGCTCTGATAGACGAGGCCAAACACCTGGGCAACCTGACCTTCAACATCTGGAACAAGATGAAGGAGATGGTCTCCTACACTCTTGTGATTCTGGATCCGAACACCGCCGACCCCGAGCTTGTTGTGTCTGAAGATCTGACCAGTGTGAGACATGGAGAGCGTCATCAGCTTCCGAAAAACGCGGAGAGGACCAAATTCTCCTGCTCCGTTCTCGGCTGTCACGGATTTGACTCAGGGACTCACAGTTGGGACGTTGGCGTCGGAGACAACAAGGACTGGGAACTGGGCGTGTTGGGAGAGCACACCCAGATGAGCGAAAGCCTGCAGGCAGGACTGTGGAGAATTATGTTCTCCAATACGAAGTTGACAGCGTTTTCCACATCAGGCTCAGAGCAGGATCTGTCTCTGAAGAAGAAGCTCCAGAGGATCAGGGTTCGTCTGGACTTCGACAAAGGAGAACTGTCATTCCATGATCTTGACTCCAACACACACATACACACATTCAAACACACTTTCACTGACACCCTGTTTCCATACATTTACACAGAGAGTCATCTCGCAATGAAGATTTTACCAGTGAAGGTGTCTGTGACCGTGGAACAGCCCAGGTAGAGATCATGATGACAGAGTTAGACAATATGACAAAATCTACTGAGAGATGAAAATTCTCGATTGACACAAATTTTTCTTTTCATTTGCCAAGATATCGTTTAGATTATTATCTTTGGTTGTGTTACGAAATTGCGGGTAATGCTAGATTTACAAGATTGATACGTCAATGTAATGAATAATCTCTGTTCTGTCAAATTAAATTACATATTTAGAAGTTTAGAAGAAGAAATCCCTTCCTGTTCTTGCTCAATGTAACTTTGGAGAGTGGTTGCGAACTCATGTGAGAAATGTGGAAGTGACTGAGAGTCACAGCTTCAATTGTCAGAATCAGCTGCAGCAAGTTGAAGAGAAAAGCTGAACTGTAGATTAGTCAAAAAGACTTAGAAATCCAAATTAAGCAGGAAACTTTTGAAATATTAAGAATTCTAAACAGAGTTTGGTGGATTTGTAACAGCTGGTTCAGGAAGCCGGGGATTATGGGTAATATCCACAGCTGAGTTGTGTTTCAGTTCAGTGAGTGGGACATGGAGCCCAACAGAATTAATCTCCACGTGTGCCTGCAGAGGGCGCTGTTGCTCAGGGAAAGCTACATAGACGGGATACAGGTTTACTGAGCTCAGATGCTAATAATAACAATTAGAAAACATCATTAGCATAAGCAATGCAGTGTTGAACATCTTCAGCTGCAGCGTCTCATCTTTAGCTGGAGCTGTAACCGGATAAAATATCAGACGTGCTCGTGGTCGCTCGTCGTATCAGCTGTAGCCAATCACCTTGACAACGGGCCTAAATTTAACTTGTGTGTTTGCGTGGTCTCTGCTCACCGCTGTCAGCGCTTGTCAGAGAGAGTTTGCGAGAGAAGAACCGTACAATCAGACATCTTGACGAGTGTCGCTATAGCAACCCGTCCCGAGATGATGGTGATGAAGCTGTGATGTTTTTACAGATTCTTTGATGCTGTATCATTAATATTTGTGATGTGAATTCTTTTGACACTGGATGGTGGGCTGTTGTGTTTTTGGATGAAATGCTTAGAAATAGGTTGAAATTCAGTTAATGAGGCAAAGGTGTTTTCATTTAATGGCTCCGGTAGAAGGGCAGTATTACTTCAATGTTTTGTGTTATGTTGTGTTGAAAATGTGAATGTCAAAACTGATTAGATAAAAAAAGTACAAATCCTTTTGTTTAACAGAAAGCAAATCTATAACGTGTGCATTGTGATTTTTCTCTGATTTTTCTTTGGATTATTGTAATTGTGGGATCAATAAAAATTAAATCAAAGGGATCAATTCGTTTTGTCTCGATTGCTTATTACCTTGTTGTCTTTGCTCCTGAACTTGGCTCCTCCATACAGGTTTATGTCCCGTCCCTCCAGATCCTTGTAGAGGTGCTGACCCAGGATCAGGTGGTTTTTACACACCTCCTCCTCATTAACGCCCTGTAAGCAAAGTGTAAGTTAGAAGACCAATAATCTGGGATTTATGTATTGATCATTTCCTTCCTAATTCATGTGTTATGGATCAGGACGTAGTTCTAATCAAAAATGTCTCATTAATATTTAAAGTCTCCACAATGTCACAGTGAAGGAAGCTGCCCACTGTCAATGAAGGTGTTTCAACAGAAGTACAACTGATTCCATAGATATTTTATTCATGTTTATATTAACTTATGTTTATCTCGTAACATTGTGGTGGCACAATTTCACAGATTTCACTTTGTGTATACATTCCACCTGGTGGCTGGCTGCGGTAACGGTCATAAATCCCACCTCCTCCATGTTAGTAGAGCTGGACCAAATTATGCTCAAGTGTTCATGTCTCTGATAAGTTTGGTTTTAATTATTATTTATAAATGCTGTTATTGGATGCTATAAAATGGGGTGAAACTTCACGATTGACAGATGAAACTGACTCGTGATTGGTTGAGTGCGGCTTCACACGGCTCATCACTACTGTGCTGAATAATGGAGACGTTATCGTCCATCTTTATTTACAGTCTATGTTTCTGTGCTGAGGAAAACTGAGGAGGCCATTAAAAGAAGAAGTCAGACAGACAGACAGACAGACAGACATACAGACAGACAGACAGACAGACAGACAGACAGACAGTCAGACATACAGACAGACAGACATACAGACAGACAGACAGACAGACAGACAGACAGACATACAGACAGACAGACAGACAGACAGACAGACAGACAGACAGACAGGCAGACAGACAGACAGACAGACAGACAGACAGACAGACAGACAGACAGACAGACAGGCAGACAGACAGACAGACAGGTGAACCTACAGTTAGAGGTGTTTTCATTAGGGGGATGAAAGCTGTGAAGGGGCCGTTGTGACTCAGCAGCAGAAAACAGCCTTTCTCTGAAACACACACAGATACGAAGACCAAAGGTCACAGCGCAGACAGAACACCATCACCACCACAATGACACCAAACTGTAGGAAGGTTGTGACAGAGGCAGAACATTTTTAACGACTTTTATCAGGTAGTTATTGAATACACCGTTTTAGATCCAAATTAAATGTAAACGATGAATCAATAACTGAAGGAAAACTGAATCAAATTAAACTGGATCAGTGAAGTCAGCCATTAGGGTTTGGGTAGTAGTTCTGGTTCTTTTTACCAAACAGGGTGACGGCCTCAGTCAGATTTTCTCTCTGGCGTCCGCTCCTGCCAAGCTCAATGACCCGCTCCATCAGGTTACCATAGCAACGCCGACCATCACCGATCTGACCTGCCTCACACACGCACCTGCGGAAGGAAGGGTGACGGGCCGACTAATTACACTCCAATACACACATTCATACAAACTAAACACTAGAAGACATAGAGACAAACGGTGTCTGACATCAGCTGTTAGTGTAGATCTGGTTCTGTATCTAAACAGCCAGAGACAGTAGGGTCGAGTTGTGTAGAACAAAAGACATGAAAAGTGTTTGTGACTCTGACCGGGGTTGTCCATCCAGCTCAGTCTGACAAACAGCTGTGGGGTCACACGTGTCTGCTGAACAAGCAGAAACCAGCTCACAGCCGGACTCAGGACTGCCACCTACAGGGGACATGCCAAACATGCACTCACAGCTGGACTGAGAGACAGACAGACAGACAGACAGACAGACAGACAGACAGACAGACAGACACACACACACACACACACACACACACACACACACACACACACACACACACACACAGATAAACACAATGTTAAAGAAAATTAGCATCGTGGTTTGTGGGTTTGGAACTGGATTTAAATTCTATAAAGCGTCCTCGAACCCCATCGCTCCGGCTCTGGAGCTCTCCTCACCTTGTTGGGTCCTTTAAAGACGCACACGGTGGAGTTCATGGGACACCCTCCATTGTTCTCTGAGCAAAGGTTTCTGGGTACACAGATCCTTCCATCACCCTGGTAGTCGGGCTTGCAGACGCAGCTGATCTTTGACCCCTGTGAGGAGCACTCGGCGTTGACGTCACAGTCTCTTGTTGAACAAATACCTGAACAGGAGAATGAGGATTATTTATTTACAGGGTCCAGATGAGACTCAAAGATTTTGAACCCTCGAATATAAAAGAAATCAGGATTACACCCTTGTGGTCATTTGACTTCACAAACCACAATTGAGTTATGGTGTTAATTGGGGGCAGAACCTCTTTGCTTAATGTTGTGATGCAACTTGACAGGTTGGCAGAGGCAGATAACCGCGAGGAGGTTATAAATATATATATATATATGCATACACACATTAATATTGGTTTATATTTGTTTGTATAGGAGGAGATCAGCCTCCAGATCAGCAAATAGCTAAATTAAATTCCAATAGCTGTGTTTCATTCAGTAGAGGGCAGTCACAATGCATATTTACCACATAAAGTATTGAATTAAAACACTTTGCACCAAAATGTTATTTAAAAGCTCAAATAAAAACAGAGAAATCTGAATGTGGAGCAGCTTGCTTACTTCCGCATTTGCCCAGTGCTGTCTTCCTGTATCCGGGCAAACATTCACAGCTGGCGGTGTCTCCCTCTCCGCTACAGAACGAGTAGGGGTTGCAGTTGCTGCACCTGGAGTTCACTGTCAATGACACAAACACAACAGCAGCAGTGTGAGCAACAATTACACATCATACAAACAGTAAACATGCACATGGAGCAGTAATTACAAACGTGATCTGAGTGGCTGACACCTGAAAACAAGGCCGACAGTTTGTGTGTGCCCCTCGATCGTTAGGGTTAGGGTTATCTGTTTCAGTCTCTCTGACAGTGTAGCTGCTGAAATCCAGAAAATTCATCCTTTAATTATTAGTGTGAACCATAGACTGTAAATGAAGATGCACAGCATATCGTCACTTCCTCCCTCTATCCAGAAATGAAGCCAAACTATCCTGGATCCGAGCGCTTTGCCACCGTTCCACTGAACCCTCCGGAGCCCGAGATGCAGCCTGAGAAGAAGCTCTGCAGACACCACTCAGGGCTGAAAATACAACTGCAGCCTCCCCTTTGTTTGTTCCGTGGGGAATAAATAATTGAATCCATATTCTTATTCAGAGGTGTAAATTAAATTTATTCCTACCAGTTCACGGCTGAATATTAATCGGCCGTTCTCCTTCTAGTCGAGATGAAAATAAAACATCGTCTATCATTGTGAGTTCTCTGTCAATTTATTTTCAGTGTGGATGATACATTAATACCAGGGATTTAATAGCTTAGCTAATTCTACGGACCTTGCCTCGACTAACATAACCAGAGCAACTTAGAATTTGTGAATTATGACATTTAATTAAACCCAATGATATGAAGTTATACAGTCTGAGCCTAACATGTTTGGCTGTATGATGAATCCAGCATTTCTTGGTCTTACCTTGGTCACAGATCTTCCCGGTGTACGGCGGCTGACACAAACACTGTCCGTCACCGTCTGGACCTTTACTGCACACTCCATGCACACAGTCGCACTCTGGACAGGTAAAGACAAAGTGCAGGAACAGTTTATCAAACAGCTGTGGGAGGTTTTCGCTGCTTCGAAACACAATATTCGAATCGGGAGGTTATTTTCTCCACAGAGTTTACCTTTATCACACTTTTCTCCAAAAGCGTTTGGATTATTACACTCCTGACA
The DNA here is from genome assembly GCF_009819705.1 of Hippoglossus hippoglossus. Lineage (NCBI taxonomy): Eukaryota > Metazoa > Chordata > Actinopteri > Pleuronectiformes > Pleuronectidae > Hippoglossus > Hippoglossus hippoglossus. Next base: position 4,392,305 of record NC_047155.1, read on the forward strand.
GGCAAACCCAGAGAAGCCCTCCTGAACAGAGAAGGTTTTTCATATTTACCATTCGTTAATCCGTAATATCACCACAAAATCAACAAGATGTTTCAAAAACAACCCAACACGTTGTTCCCCTCCACACTCAAACACAAACTAGAATTACTGCCCAGCACAGAGGCATAAAAAGAGGCAGGAGGGGGGGGGGGGGACTGAAACAATCCAGACGTCAGTGAAGTAAACTGACAACTAGGGATACATCATCAGTGTCAGTATTTAGTTAAGAACATGGAGTCCGACAAATACATAAACAATACTGCTCTGTATCCATAAACAATACTGCTCTGTGAACTCCCGACAGATACTGACATCACAGACGCAGGTCCCGTTGCCCAGGTCTCCGTCCTGACAGGCTCCATGGAAGTTACAGGTCCTCCCTGACCAGCTGGGACAGGCTGCAGACAGGCAGACAGGCAGACAGGTGGGCAGACAGGCAGACAGGCAGACAGACAGACAGACAGACAGAGTAAATTAAGTTATTAAGAATTAAGTCTGAGCAATAATTTGTGAGACAGGACATTTTTCAACGGTTCACTGGACTGATATCAATGAGTGTGTTTCATTTGGTGCAGTTTGATTGAAAAACTGTTTGAGGTGCCCTACTGAGTGACATCCTAATTACAAGTGATTTTGAGGGGAATATCCATCTGAACCACATCTAACAGTAATCTAGCAAATTATAATCTCCATTTTGATTTGATTGATTGATTGATTTTAGCTTTCCGTGTGTGTGTGTGTGTGTGTGTGTGTCTTACGGAGACACAGCGTTCCCCAGTGCTGTGGGCAACAATGTGGCTCCATGAAACCCTTCGCACAGATGTGCTGACATCCGCCCAGCGGCACATTGCTGCCACCGATCTGCACCACGTAACTGCAACACAGTGAACAGGAGGTCAACGAGCTGCTTCATCAACACATCATATCGCTACTACATCCACTCATCAAGTTCAGGTTTGTGTGTTAGAGCAGAAAATCATTCTCTGCTTTAATATGTTTAGCGTTAAGCGTTAGTTACTACCGTAGGAAGATAAACAGTAAAAATAATCAAACTTTATTTCTGTAGCAATTTTCGAAACAATGTGACAAATTGCTTTGTAAAATACATGGGAAATAAACAGCACGGAACAGAAGAAGACAAAACTAAAAAGGGAAATATAACCTAAAGCTCTGGAAAACATAAAAAAATCAACACCTGACACCCAGTGGCCGGAGGAAGAGGGTGAGGAGAGGGGGTGTTCAGTTGGTTGCAATATGCAACTTCACCACTAGATGCCACTATACCCCAAACACTGAACCTTTAAGTACAGTATTGGAGAAAATCGACTTAGTTACTTTATCCTGCTGCCAGGTTTGTACCTGCAGTTTATGGTGCCCACGCTGCCGAAGCCGTGCGGGCAGCTAACAGTGGTGACGGCGGCACAGGAAGTGCATGAGGTGTGCACGTCCACCCTCTGTGAGATGTCACATCGACCAGGAGGAGGAGTCTGAGGGAACACAGGAGATCTGTCACTGCACAGCCTACAGTACAATCTGAACATCAGGGTTCCTCTGGGTTTCTCTACAGAATAACAGAAATCTGTTGCTCTGACTCCAGATCAAACTCAGCATCAGTTCAGTCCCGTGTTTATCAAGAAGCAGCTTCTGTTAAAACTTCCACTGAAACGGTCCCAACAGTTCATAGTGGTAACACTAGTGGTGTAAAAGTAATGGTACCAGAGGTAAGTAGCAGTAATTTAATGTTGAAGCTGGTTGATTTGGAGATATTTTAGAATACTCTGCAAACTGCAGGGTACTTCTACAACAATGCACCAGATTTGATCACAGTTTTAAAGTAAATACAGTGACGTGAAATGTATTAAAGTATTTACGTATAAAGTTATATCATACTGCAAAAAGAATTACTGCAAGTACTTTATGTGGGTACAAGACTTGAGTAAATGTGCCTTGTCATTTTTCATCACTGAATATTTTTCAAAGCACAGTTCAGCCGTGTAAAGACAAGCTACGCAGATCGTTTAAGTAATGTGGGTAAAAAAGAGGCAAATGTGTGACGCACCTGGAGTTTCAGCGTGAACTGTAGAGCAGTCAGCAGGTTTCAAACGTGTAACGTGTAACAGTGACAGTAAAGGAGTTGACGAGTTAATTTGTTAAGTTCAAAAAAGTGTTTTATAGATGAACCCAACACAGAGACATGATTCCTGCTAAAAACAATTAGAAGACAGCAGCTATAAATGTTAACATCCAGGACATCTGAAGGTGAAGGAAATGTTTTTATTGTTAATTATTTTTGTCATAAAGCGAAGTGTTGGACAGAATAACAGTTGGACCGGATTAAGGAGGAAGATGAAAAGTTAGAGGATCACAAAAATTCATCCTGAGGAGGAAACAACGGATGGCTCTCCATCCAAAGTTAACTCTATAGTGATACTTGAGGTAAAGTCAGGGATTCACCAAAGTCTTTAAAGATCCATCATCATGAATGTCTGTGCACAAATCAGACACTTCCATACTCCGATAGAAGGACCTGGGACTTCAGGCCAGAGTCAGTAAATACACGGAGCTTTAAGACTTCATGGTTTCTCTGTGCTGCTGTTTTGCTTCAACAGATCATCATCACACTGCACATTTCTCTAAGCTCCAGTCTGGGCCTCCAATGAGCTCTCAGTAATATGCAGTAAATAGGACACCGTGTGACGAGGCGCTTCGTCCCAGGTGAGGTTCTGAAATAGAAAAACGGGGAAGGCAAAGCAGCCAAATTCCCTGGGGCCCCACACACAGTATGTCTGATTACGTTTGTCCACAACAATGACAACAATTCAGTGAGAACTCCCTTAAATTGTAAGAGTCACGCCATTACAGAAACGAGTTGGATCGCTTGCAAAAACCTGTGAGAACAGATGTAAAATGTTTTCTGTGTGTCAAGAGCATAAACCTGATGACGACATCGTGATCAGCTGCTTTGACCATGACCACTGTGATAATGCTGGCACCATGGCTCTATGATTGATAGGTCCAGCACTGTTCCCTTACATTTGGTATTCATGTTCCCCGATGAATGAACCACAATGGTCGTGGTGATCTTCTGACTTTACCTCTTGCACCACGAGCAGAGGTTTTCATTTATCCTGTGGAAAGTCTCAAAAAACGATTGGATGGATCACTATAAAACACACATTCCTGTTCTCCTGAGGATACACAGTCATAATTCTAATGATCTTCTGACTCTTCACCAAGCACCATTGTCGGGCTGAAATTTCAATTCATCCAATACTTTGGTTTATGACTAAAAACCCGCCAAACTACATTCCTATCAAAGTCATGCATGGCTGAGGAGAGAGAGGGGTCGTCTAGTAATCAGAAGGTTGCTGGTTTAATCCCCACTTCCTCCAGAGATAGTGCTGAGGAGCCTCTGAGGAAGGCAGTGAACCGCTAGCTGTTCCTGGTGCTGCCTCATCCGTGTGCGACACAGTGTCAAATGTTCGGTTTTCTGCACGTGTTTGGTACTGGTGAGAAAATTATAACATGCAAACATATAAAACGAAGATAGTGAACATGTTAAACCTGCTCAACTTCAGCATGTTGGCATCGTCATAGTGAGTGAGTGCTCGTGTACCAACATTAACATTTGACTCGAGGCCCTGTTGTGCTTCACCACAGCTTCACAGAGGCTGTAATCTGGATGCAGACTCTTAATACTTTGATGAAGCAAACAAATAAATCTCTGGAGTACTGTGTTACGGTTTAAGGTTTTTGTTAGGCCTTTAACTTTACCCCTTAAATTTTCACTTAATGCAAAACTTAAGCGGAGTCCGCATGACCCAAAACTTTTCATTCATACAGTGAGCAAAAATGATTCTGTACTAGCAAACACAAATAATCTTTGAGTTCAGACTGTGCAGGGAGAGCAATCTGTGGTGTAACGACATTCATCAGATGAAAGGAATCTAAAGGGCACAAGCAGGTGTCACGGTATCTCAGTCTGAGGGGGTGTAAAGTGTGTTACCGGTTGTTGCAGTGACGTTTGCAGGCGGAGCAGCAGCAGCAGCAGCAGCAGCAGCATGGCTCAAAGTGTCACATCCAGTAGAGAAAAAATAAATCCACCAATCCACTGTCCTCCTCAGTCAGTAGGACAAAAAAAAATCAGTAGAAAAAGTGGAATATGTGTCACGGCAGAGTCAAACCGCTCACATGCAGTGTGAGCCACAACCTGCAGTACGAGCTACAGGAAAAAACACACGGATAACGACATCCTCTGTGCAGGAATAACACACCTATTAAAAAACAATAGACTCCAGCAGGAGCGTGGGCAAGAAAACTGAAAACAACCTGTTGCTTGAGAGAGAAACTGAAAAAACAACTGAAAATATGAAAAAATAAAAAGGTACAGGGTGGATCCAGGCACCCAGCTCTGGGATTATCAGCAGTTTTCTTGGCCTGAAGGCAACAATCCCTGTTATCTGGGAACCGACAAACAAATAGCAAACAACTTAACTTTCAGCTCAGTGTCCGGTGAGGCCGAGAGCGACCAGAGGCTGGAGTGACTGCTGCCGTCTTTTCCTCTGTTCTAGGGAAAAAAAACAACAGAAACTGGCACCTCCTGGAACCTCCCAGCAGAGGTCATCTCCTCCTACTACTCCCCTCGTAGTAACAGCAGCAGTACTTGTAGTAACAGTACGAGTAATGATACAGAAAGAAGCAGCAGTCACGGTACCAGTATCGTTGAAGTAAAGTAAAAGTAACATAGATATAAACACTCACTACTCTTCAAAAGCTCTGGACTCTTGTAACTGTTGTACATAAACATCAGTAACTCTCTGTACACAGTGTTTATTAGTTACACGTGTAGCTTTAAAACTGTTTACAGAATGACTTTATAAATTAGATTAGTACGTTTTTGTCAGATAAAAACTACTCACTTCTAGAATTACTTCATTGGAATTTGTTTTTTTCAGATTTGTTATTTCTAGATTAATCAGTTTGTCATTTGGTTGACTAATAGTTTCGGCTCTAGATTAAAAACAAGGCTTTGGAGTTATTATGACCCTGGATTATAGTAAAAATAGCTTTTTCTCTATTTATCTTTTGTATTTGATCCTTTTCTCTCAGAGGTCGTCTACTTTACACGAGACCATCTGAGGACTTGGTATCTCTGCCTGAATCTTATTCTCACTTGTTGTGCGGCTCGTGTTTTTGTTGAGCAGATCAGGAGCTGCTGTAAACAAAACCCTTAGATAATGAAGCTAAAGTGGATATAAATATATGTGGAGTGAGAGAGGGAAAGAAAAGTCTTTAATTGCTTCTACTGCCATTGCTAAATAATTGTACTAACAGGTAGATTCAAATATCATAAGAATGTTTATTAGAATGTTTCGGTCTTTGACTGCGAGCTCTATCTGAGACGAGAGAGAGAGCGATTGTGAGAAATCCTCTCGCTTCCTGACAGGAAGTTTCGGGCGGAAATCTCTCCCGGCCGTCCCAGTGGGGCGGTGTGATTTGGACGGATTTCCTCGTCAGCTGACAAAACTCCTCGTTTGCTTCTCAAAATGAAACGAGGACAAATGTAAAAAGCTGTGTTGTTTCTTTCCTGTTTTATCTCAGTTTGATTTTGTCAAAACAGATGACAGACGGATCGAGGTGATTCTCACCAGAGGGGGGGTTTAAAGGTCAAACTGCAAACAGTCAGAACAATGGCAGGAAGCAGGCTGGCGTTCAGGGTCTGTCAGTAAACCACTGCAGAGATTTACTGCCTTGCTCACCGGCTCTCCAGCAGTCGAGAACACTTTTTTAACTGTTTTGTTTTTTACCTTCACAAATACAGCTGACGGCGCAAGAATGCAAGACGAAAAGTTCAGAGATCACCAGAGTTATTACCTACGCTTTCGCCCCCTGTCTGTTTGTTTGTTGGTTGCTTTTTCAGCAGAAATACGCAAAAACTACTGAACAAATTTGAGGATGGTACTTGGAGCAAGAAAGAAGTCATTAGATTGTGGGGACTGGTATTTATGACTTTGGTAAACTTGGTTTCGGTTTGATTGGATTTCCGGGAACTGTTGGGCCTCGGCGAAAACTCTCCTGAGTGATATTCTGCTTGCAATTCATTTTGAGGGGGGAAATCAGTATCTGCACCAAACTGATCTATCAAACAGTTGTGGAGACATTTTCAATCACATTTCATGACGATCCCTCGAGTTGCAGACTGAATGGACCAACATTGATATGCACAGATTTACGCTTCTAAAAAACTATAAGAAACCCTGAGCTCTGGGTCAAATTTGACGCATCTGTTTGGACAGTATCTAGTGTCAGTTGTCTATGAGGCCTTTACAAGGTGTCAAAAGTTGAGAGTTTTAACTGAAGTCTAAATCTTTATTCATAATGGGAATACTGACTGAGAAGAAAACAGACTGACCTCACAAGGCTTAATTCAACGCGCCCAAAACTACTGAAGCTCTTCCACACGTTATAGAACAAGAGTGTAAAGTAATTTCCTCCTGACAAATCACATCACTGTTTAGCCAATACTTTGACATAGTATCTGTCTCTGATGTTGTCCATTACAGTGGATGTACTATTATTTGTGGTCTGTGATATACTCCAACAGCTCTGTGTGGCCTTGAGGTTGTTTGATTGAGTCCACAACAAATTAAGAAATAAAACACACACACACACACACACACACACTGCTGACTCCTGAAAAAGTAAGAAAAACATGAATAAAGAAATGAAAAGAGAGGTCACAGGCAGAGGTCCTGTCTCTCAGCCCTGTGACCATCCAACCTCAACTCAGGCCTCCGATCAGCAGAAAACAGCCGAGCAGACAAGAGAAACCACGAGAGGAAGTGAGGAAGGATTAACTATCAGTGTCACATCCCTCTGGTCGTTCACTGGTGTCTCCGTGATTCAGTTGTTAAGAATAACCACATCACCTCAAGAAAACCCAGCATGCAGGGCCGTGCACAGAAAGTTTGGGGCCAGGTGGTCTTCACTGTTTCTACATTTATATATAGTGTAAATAAAGTAGCCTATGTACACTGCACATGGAGGATATGATACGACCTTCTGATGCTTGTCACAACCGTGATAAACAATGTGGAGGCTTTAAGGCACAACTTATTACCTGGTAGAGTCTACCAGGTAGACGCTATAGAGGTAAAGCAGGTCAGGGACACGTAGCCTCGACTCTGCAGAATTGCAACTTGTTGGATCGTGTCGGCTTAACGACGTGTTTTTAATTATGAATTGATGCCATCATGGTGCATATTAAAAGACTTAGATATATACGTTTAGTAAAAAGACATTTTTAAAAGTCTCACCAAACGTGTCCTTATTTAGTCAGAGAACCATTGATGTGAAAATATTGATGGATTCACGTGTTTCATCCATGTGCAAGGAGATGACTTACCCTGAGCTCCATCAGGTTTGTGAAGTAGTAGAAACTCCAAGGTCTTCATCAGTAGAAGAACACCTGCGTTTCTCAAGCTAAACCGAACTTTCAGTTAATCTGAACCAGAGTTACGTCTGTTTAACTTTTAATGGTTTAGTATATCAGTATATAAATATAAATCTGCTGCTGCTCAACTGGGTCGTTCACTGATCCGACCCAAACTACTAAAGATGTCGGAACTAGTAACCTGCTATTTGCTGATAAACAACAGGGACCTAACCTGTACTATTATATAAAAGTATTAGCTATTAAACTGAACTCTAACCTGAACAAAGCTCATAATCTAAACTGTAAATTACTGTAAAGCACAATCATGCTAAACTGAATTATCAGCTAATCTGAACCAGGATTACATACATTTAACTTTTAACCGTTAGTTAACGTGAATAAACAGAGTTAACCTGTGTCAAAGATCTGCTGCTAAACCTGTTAACCTGACCAACACATGCTAATGCTACGCTACCTGAACTACCTGACATGTGGACTAACCAGAACCAGATATTGAACGGCTGAACAGGGTTAACCAACCATCTGAAACAAACTGTTTTAGCCTCCAAGTTAACATGAACCAAGCTCTCAGTCTAAACCGAGTTAACCTGAATCAAATATCTGCTGCTAAACTCACCTGTTAACCTGACCAACACATGCTAATGCTACGCTACCTGAACTACCTGACATGTGGACTAACCAGTTAACAAATACTTAGCAGCTAAAACCAAACTCCTAGATAACCTGAATTAAAGATTTGTGCCAAACAGGACGATTAGCTCACCTGTACCAAACTCTTATAGCTTAGTCTGAACTGTTAGCTAACTTGAAATAGCTAAGCTACATGTTGCCACTAAACCTTGTTCACTGAACTTATTGGACTTAACCGAACCTTAATTGAAACTAATCCGTTAACTTTACGTTAACCAACTTAACAGTTCCACTGAACAATAAACCAAAACCCTGCAAAATCCCACTGTCAATAACGTAATCAAGAAAAATGGCTGTTAACCAGAACTATTTGCAAACCTGAACTGAAGTTTTTGCGATTAAGCTAAAGTTACCATAACCACCAATGTAGAGCAATCCACTAAATGTTTATAACTTTTTAATTTGCATTTAAATTGAAAGCATTTTCTTTTTTTGAATGTCGAAATTTGCAAGGTGAATTCTCCACTAAATCCAATTAAATATGTGAAGAAGTGTGATAAATTAGATGCTAACTGCAAAATAATTTATCCAGAGTAGTTTCCCCATCTGTGACAGTTTCACCTTTTGCTACAAAATGCATTGTCATGTCGCTTTGTTCCAAACAGAAATCCTGCTCAGATCCAGCGTTTCCATGCGATAAACCTTCAAAATGTGATGATTGTCTTTTTTCCCCATATGAAAGCCGTGGCTGAAGGTCTTTCCCTGGTCAGGTGACCTACTCGAGCCCATCAATGCCAAGCAGAGGTCAGATAAGACATTTTGCTGATCAGACATTTCCCAGTACAGTATCTCTGCCCTCGGCCCATGAAAGTGTCCCTAAAAAGGAAATCGGTCAAACTTCACGACGAGCAGCTCCGACAGACGGGAAATAGAGGAAGTTGAATGAGTTGAAAGGTGGCTGCGCGTTTCGTGCTGCTGAACTGCCGAGTCATCAAAACCTCACTGAGCGGCGGGAGCGACGAACTGCTGACGAGAACCTTTGGTGAATTCTTTCTTTCTGGGTTTTTTTATTTTTTTTGTGCACCATGATAAACAGATCTTTCCCAGCAGTGTCGGCGCGCTGGGAGTAAAAAAATACTGAGGTCATGAAGAGTTGGTGAAATCTTGCGACACCATGATAAACACCACATTTCCCAGGAACTGTCAAAATCATAAAAAATGTGAATTTCCCCAAACCAACTGCCTCAAAGCCGTCAGACATTTCAATGGAGAAATTCTGAATCCTTTCATACGTTTGACAATTTTCAAATTCCTGGAAGTTTTTTGACAATTTTAAAGATTTTTCCAGTGTGTAAATCATGGATCTTGATGAAGAGTGAAATAAGACATATTTAGGGGACAATAAGTGTTTGCAATTTTTGTAGCTGAATTGAATTTAAGGGGATTACACTTGTTTTATAAAGTAAAAGTAAAAATAAACTATTATTACTGCAAGAATTTTCTGGAAATTGTCATTTCAATACTGGCGTTTCTTCTTTTGCATTGAAATGAGGATGTGGAATAATCACACTAAAGCATTATAACCAAACCAAACAGGAATTATTGTAACATGGGGAGTTTTCAGCTTCACTTTAATTCAGTGGCAAATCCCCTTTAACAAGACAACGACATGGAACATAAACATAAGTGATGAAGAATGGGGAGGTCCAACCGGGGCCGGCTTCCCATTTGTCAACAGTAAGGTACATAGAACATGACAGACAACAAAACAAAACACAAAAAAATAATAAGCGACGACAATAATACATTTTTAGACATTTCAGAGTTCATGTTGGAAATATCAGGGACCTTCATGTCTTAGTACAAAATCTCCCAAAGCATCAATTATACTCATAATAATAAAAAGCTTTAATATACAGTTTAGTAATACTGCTTCAATTATAGTGTGCAAGAGATAAAACGTTCCGAAAGCAGATTGTGCAGAGCAGCTGTGTGTGTGTGTGTGTGTGTGTGTGTGTGTGTGTGTGTGTGTGTGTGTGTGTGTGTGTGTGTGTGTGTGTGTGTGTTACTTAAAATAACAGTAAAACATTTTTGGGAAATCCCCTTGCTTCTTGTGTCAGACTGAACAAATGAAAACATACAAAAGTGATTTTTGGTTTTAAGATCAACTTTACATATAGAACAAGTAAATCAAAAAGCTTTGGAGTTGGCAATGTTTTTTTTTTACACTTTTGATTGACCATCACAACAAGAGGATTTACCAGAAATGACAAACTATTCCTTTAAGGTATCGAAGAATAAAATCGGACTCCTGTGGACTCTCTGCAGCGCCCATCTGTCTGTCAAGTCATCCAATGCATAAATAATTCTGCTCGGTGAGGAACCCACGAGGTGAGGTTGTGCCAGAAGCTCCCAGTATACCAGCTCCTTGTGAGATCATGGGTCTCTCTCATGCTGTAATGGCAGTCTGGTGGTTGTCGGGTCTTTCTAACCCTTGTTTGTTTTGTGTTGCGGTCACCAAACAGCGCGAGTAGAGCCACATCTCCAGCCTGTAAGAAGTAAGTTTAAAGTACGCTTCAAACAAAGCGCTTGTCGGTTCCTCTAACACCGTCTGAGACGACCTCCTGTCACAGCTTTCCAGCAGCAGACTGTGAGGAGACTACGTTTTATAACTTTCCACTGTTACACCCAGTTTAGTGGGTGACCGGACAAGTGTGTCACTTTTCACGTGCAACACATTCAGTCTAACCTTTCGTGTGTAAACGTTGAAAACAGTTTAAAGCAGATACACTTTGACTTTCTGAGGTATGAAGTGAGGACTTCAGTGAATGTGCACATGGCTTAACTTTTTATCGGCTTGTAAACTGGTATTTGGTGTGATCACTGTTCAAATCAGACAAATCTCCTCCTCTCTACATGTTGCGTTTGTCCCGGTGTGGAGCGGTTTCTAAAAGTTTGCTTCGTTATCTTCTTTTGAATGATTCGTCGTGTCTTGATGACAGCAGACTCCTACTTCCAGTGTGACCAATCAGAGCCGGGACTCTGAATCCATGTGTTGATTATGCCTGTCACATGACGACTCCACCTGCCAATCAGCTCCCATCAACCACCAAGGTGATGATGAACAGTCACCCAGCTGTTCCCTGTCGACCAATCAGCCGGTGAGCTCCACAGGAAGTTCCCGGCTGCACAGTGCCTCCCACTGGCGAGCGAGTAGCGAGATCAGCCTCTCTCTGCTGTCGGCTCCTGGGACGAAGACGCACCACTGGACCTCACCCTCGGCCCCCCCGCCAGCTCCGCCGCCTCTGGGCAGGGCTTCTTCCCCCCCTGCCGCAAAATGGTCCATGGTGAGGTGGCAGAGCAAGTCAGGACCGGGCAGGTCATCGAACACCAGTGTCAGAGCCTGAGGGTACGTCTGGTAGCCCAGCAGGACGCGGTCCAGGTCCCGGATCCTTCGGGCCTCACACAGCTGGTACCGCTCCCTGCAGGAGAACATGATGAGGAGGATGAGGATGAGGATGACGACAGACATTAAGGTCAATGAACATCACTCTGAAAGGAAACAGCTTCAATCAATGGATCCTATTTTTCTTCTTAATCACGTTTAATGTAACAAAAGAGATTTTTAATGCATTAACAAAGACATTTACCTTCTCAAATGTTGTATGGCAAAACAAACCAGTAGTTTGATTATTCAATCGGATATTTTTAAGATTTAAACAAAAGGACAGAGCAAAACAATCATCAAAATGTGTCTATATGTAAAAAAAGTGTCTCAACAAAAGGTCAAACCAGAAAGATTTAGCCCTGATAGGAGCTGTTAGTGAGTTACTTGTAAATAATAAATATACTCTGATTAATATGCATTTCTTTCTCTGCCACAGTCTGCAGTTCTTCCTCCCAGTGACTGACTCAATGCTTCACCGCTCTGTTTTCAGGCTTCAGTGAATATTGATTTAAACTGGGGGGGGTTTTCCTGAGGGCTCTGGGTCCCTGACTGAACTGTCTACACATCACACTCAGTATCTCGTCTGCCAGTCAGTGTCTCCTCTTCTTCCTCTTTTCGTCGAGCAGACACACGTGAGGGAACCGTGCTTTTTTTTTGTTTTTCTTCCAGGGGAATCGTCTATGTTTAATTGATTTTACTGGTTTATGTGTTTGATGTGAGGCTGGAACCAGTTCGGCTCTTCACTGACTCACTTGAGCTGTTTTCAGACATGACCACCGGGTAAAATTTTAAAGTTTACCCAGAGTTTCCTTTCACACATGCACAACACAGCGGGAGGTTTTCTGCACAGACGCGTCCACAACAGCATCAAATCCTCTGCATTATTCAGGCGAGAGGTTGAGCAGCCGGCTGCAGCAGACAGAGACAGGAAGTGACTCTGCTGCGTAGGTCATGTGATCGTGTTTACAACACCCTGTCACCATTCACTCTCTTGACATCTTCTACGTGTGTGTTGCCGCTTTTTAACTGGGACGTTGTTTACTTTTTGTTTACTTCATTTTTGCTTCTGTCGTGCGTTAGAAGCGTCATCAACCCCCCCCCCACTCGCTTGCAGTGAATCCAGGGGAGGATCCCCTGCTGTGTTCACACATCGATTTCTCCTGGATTTCTATGGACTTTATACTAGGAGGTCAGCCGAAGCATCTCACTCAGACATTTGAGGAGAAAATACAGAGGATCTGCGGAGTCCAGTGAATGTCTGAAAGCTGCTTTGGTTGTATACAAATATTTAAATGTGATTATATGGGGGAGGGGGCAAGGCTTCACAAGTGCTCACCTGGAGGGAGGTTCTTTTGCGAAGTCCGGCAGAGGATGGCTGATGTAGTCCTCGTCCAGTAGGAACACGTCGGTGCTGGTCAGGATCAGGGTCCTGGGCTGGAGAACGGGAGACAGGGCTGAGCCTGAAGTGGAGGAGGCCCCTGAAAGGGTGGAGCCTTGGCTGGGAAGACTGCTGGGAATCTGGACCTGTAGGAAAGGAACAACAGGAAGGAGAAGGGAGGAGATATCATCAGTGTTCCAATGAAATCTGCAATAAATTATTTTGACCACTTGGGGGCAGTTAAAACAATCTGTGAACACACCAGTGAAATTATTAACAAACAAATACCCCATCTGGCATATGGAGGGTCTGAGTCATCAGCAAGAAAATAACCCTCAACTAACTTAAAGTATTAAACTACAGAGGAAGACAATCCTTACCTGGAAAACCAGAAGATAGAGCAGGACATTAAAGGAGCGTGATGATGAAGGCGATGCACTGCCCAGAGTCTTCCTCTCTGCCACAATGAAGGTCAGGTCTCCCATCTCCTCCTCACTGGGGTAAATAAACTTCACCCGGCTGCTGTGGACCAGCTCGTAGTTCTGCATCTTACCTGCAGGAGGAGACAAATTTACAAAGGTTGCTTGATAAATCAGACAATTTGTCTTAACTGTGTACACATTCTATAATAAAGACAATAAATCCAAATGATTGAATTGAAGGGGACAGCTGGGTCTTCGTGGAGGTATGTTCTCCACTGAGTGACATTATAGTTTGTCTCTAATATGGTTTTCTCCCAAAAAGTTACATTGATAAAAAGACTTTCTCCCTCACTGAAGAAAATTCAGATTTGAGATAAACACATAACTTTTCCCCTTCAGCAGATCAATACTGGTGCATATACAATAAGCAAAATGTCCTTTTAGTGTCTGGGACATTAAGGTAGGAGGTTAAAAAAAGACATCTAATCTATTCTCTGAACCAGCCTGGCTACCTGTGTTTGTGTTGGTGAACTGGGAGTAGAAGTCCTGATCTGATGGCTCTGGAGGAGGAAGCTGCTGCTGCTGCAGACTGAGTGCTGACATCAGCTCCTGAAGAAAGACGCCCGTCCCATAACTGTCCCTGCTGAGACAGCACACGATGTGATCGGCTGAACGACCTACAAGGAAACCAGAACCATAGAGAGACGAGAGAGTGAATCATTTAACAGCAGTTCAATATTCAAACTAATACGAGCTCTGCAGACACTGGGGGCAATGTGTGTGTGTGTGTGTGTGTGTGTGTGTGTGTGTGTGTGTGTGTGCGTGTGCGAATCCACTGACCTACAACTCTGAAGTACTGGTCGAAAAGTCCAACATTGACAGACAGCAGCTCAGACAGTCTGATGGACAGACAGCAGCACAGACACACATCTGGATCTCCAGAGTCTGTTATCTCCAACACTGACAGACACAGAAGGATAAAAAAAAAAACATTTAACAAAACTGAAAGTCGACCTCTTAGGCTGTAACGTTCACCACACACCAGAATACAAACCTACGATCTTTCTGTGTAAGGGGAATCTGATATGTGAATATTGTAAACTGTTTGTTTTTTTAGTGAGTGCATACAAATGGCTTAATATGCTAATATTTTCTGACTGTGTTCATCCTACCTGAGTGATGACCGAGGGTGGAGGCGGAGTCTTCCAACAGGAAGTAGATCGTGTCATTGGAGAGCAGCAGACAGCAAGTGAGCTCAGCCTCTGGAGACTTGTAGAGAACCACAGACAGCCACAAGACCTGTCTCACCTCCTCCGCCTCAGACTTACGTAAGTAACACAAAGAAAAATAAAACTTGAGGTGGAACATTTTAAATGACAGCACAACAACATGACAACCGTCTGAAGAGCTTGAAAAAGTTTAAAGTGACCAATGCAGTGGGAGAGAAGACTTTCTTTGAGGTGGAAGGAAGTAAAATGGAATTCCAAGACAAAATGGCACAAAATATCTGGTTCCAACTTTTTTTCTTCTTGTTTTCTTACTCTCTTTAACAGTAAAATTACTCTTTGGGTTTAAAAAACAATTAATCAAGACAGGGAGCAAAGGAACACAACTACCTGGCTGTGTGTGTCCTACCAGTGCTATATATTTGTGGAAGAAGGCCAGCAGCTGCTGTCCTCTGAGGCCAACCAGGAGCTTTAGTCCTGGGGAGAGACCTGGGATGAGGTGAGGGGACGGCTGGTTCTCCTCCAGCTGGAGATGAGAGGAGTCCCAGCTGAGGGGGAGGAGGGAGGGGCAGAACAATTTCATTTTTCATCACTACACCTTGCATTCTATTGGTTGGGAAATTATCTGTTGGACTCCTTTGAATGTTTGTCACAATTTCATCGTTCTTCATCAACGAGAGCCCTGATAATATTAGTGCATAGAGTGTTGGTACAGGGTCAAACTGGGACACCCTGTACAACCTTAATCAAAATACAACGGCGATATTAGCATGCTACTCTACAGCTGCTTAACAGAAACAGTGTTTTAAATTCTACCTGCTGGAGTTGTGTGATTTCCTGCTACAACAGCACTGGTCTCTCGATCTGCATCGTTCTGGAAAACACAAACATTTGTCAAACAAGGACGTCACACTGGGAGAAGAAACCAGAGGAGACACAACTAGATGACTCAGTGAGATGAGACCTGGTAGTTCCGAGTGTATAAGCAGGTAGTTGGTGTTCACCATGTGTATGTTCTCCTTGGTGTGGACAGGTTTGGGCCAGGGCCAACAATTTGAGCCCCTCCAGGGAGCCTCTCTGCTGGCTCAGCTCCCCCAAGAAGGAGCTCCTGTCCTGAGACAGAGGGAAGAGCAGCAGCAGCCTCTGATTTCCCAGCAGCAGCTCCACGGTGTGACTCTTCCTGGACACAACATGATGGACACGTGATTGACAAGCAGGGAAACTGAAGTACACAACAAAAGGATATATATAAGATTATAAAATGTGTAAGAATCAAAAGTGCTTTGTGTTAAATTCAATCAATAAAGGAAAAGGTATATTTAAAAAAACAGATGAAATAAATTTGCATGTTAACAATATTATTGCCATTGAAAAAAAACTCAAATTAAAGGAAGCAAAAACAAATGAAAAGTGTAACAAATTAAAGGAGGAAACAAATAATCGTAAAATAAAATATAATGAAAGGGACGAATATTGGTACCAATCTGTTGATCTAATTAATTTCGACTAACTTTCAATTATTAAGTTGAATCAGTTAAATAACAAAATTGCATAAATCACTCAGCCTCAGTACCTCTGGTGGTGGTTTGGGCCGAGGCAGGAGGTGTAGCTGGTTCTGCCCCCGAACCGAGGAGCTCTCTCTCTGGGATGAAGCATCACTGAGCTGAGGGGCACACGGACTAGTCTGCACCAGGAGGAGGAGGAGGAGGAGTGATGGAGGTCAGCGTTGCTCCGTTCTCTCTCTGCCAACTCTCTGAAGTCCATCTTCAGAACCCAGAGGTGTCGGTGGGTGAGGAAGAGGAGAGAAGGGAGGCTGGGTTCGTCTCTCTGGGATAGGATGTCCAACGGGAGGGATTGCGTGTCGGTGGCAGAGTCGGAGGAGGATGAGGTGGGAAGGAGGTGGGCAGGGTAGCCTCCCTGCGCTCCCTGACTCTCCTCTAGCTCCCAGGAGTTGATGAGCGAACGGGGGAGGAGCTGAGGAGTACTTGGGGGCTCAGGGTCAGTGTTGGAATCTGCAGCCTGGAAAAACAAGTAGGTTTTGTTTTCACAATAAATATATACATATTGACCCAATTACTGGGTGAACTGTGTCGTATAACCTGTGCAGTGAGTTGGATCTCATCCTGCTCTCTGACCTGCATCAGCGCCGTCAGCTCGGTCCTGGTCTGCCGGAGCTCCTCAGCCTCGGAGAAAATGTACCAGCGAGTTGGACCAGACCGGAGCCCCAAGGCGAGGCAGCAGTCAGGGAGCTCGCCTCGGAAGGACAGCAGGAGCTGGGAGTACGGCAGCAGGAAGTCCACCTGCAGGCTCGACAGCACCTCCTTCACAGGCGGATTCTGCTCTAGGTCTGAGGAGAACAGGAGGACAAATCGTTTATAACCTTCAGTTCTGGTTTTCTGCAAGAATGTGTTACAAAATGTGATTTGATCTTTCTTTAAAATCACATCAGAAGATTCAGCAGACAAATATAAAAGAGGGGCACAGCCTTCATGTTTGTTGAGGCTGACTGTGTGTTTACCTGCGTCCTGATTGGTCCATGAGAAACTATTTGATAGGTGCAGTATTCCCAAGAGTCGGTCTGTCAGCACCAGGCACGCCTCCCTCTGCTCCACCTCCTCCTCTACCTGAAGGCAGTAGCACCACAGAACCCTACTGATGTGCATCTCCTCCTGCTCTTCTGCACACGGCTCCCCCGGGTGGCCGCCGGGCTCCTCTGCAGAAGGAACAGTGAGCGACATCGAGGAGGAGCAGACCAACTCCTCCACAGAGTCATCCAGACCCATCTCAAAGTATCCGTCCCCGGAGCCGGGACTGGAACAATGAGAATAAAGGAAGGAATCAGGAGTCATTCTTTTGTTCTTTAAATAATTAATGTCCTTCTGGTTTAAGAATATTTATCCATATACCCAGTGCAAACTTCTGAAAATCCAAGAAACCATTGGAGGTTTCTGGTTGAATTACCTGGGACTGTCCAACTCTGTGCTCTCCTCATGGGACTGAACCTCATTGCATTCAGACCTTGTCACATCCTTCCTCTCCTCCTGCTCGTTTCTCTTCTTCTTCTCCTCTTTCAGAGTGGCACTGAGACACTGAGAGAGGTGAGTAGTGAAGTCTTTGTTGGAGGAGAGGGAGAGCAAGTGAGAAGGAAGTAGAGGACACCAGGTGGCGCTGCACGTCGCGCAACTAATTTCAACTGGTCGGGAGGAGGAAGAGGAGCAGAGGCAGCTGGAGCACAGAGAGAAGGAAACAGGGATTAATTCAAAACTTTGTGTTGTGTCCTGAATACAGAAGAAAAACCTGATGCTGTTCTCCACTAGAGGGCAGCCGCGTCTCCTGTTGGACACATAGTGAACTACATGTGCCTCCATCTTGAATCTGAAGTGTATTTGATCAGAGTTTACTAAGAAACATCGATACAGATCAGAATAGATACATATATTCAGTCCTATTCAGTTTTAATTTGACTCAACACACAAACATCAACCAAAAGGGCTTTAGATAAAAGTATCTGCATTTAGAATTGTTTGCTTCTATTATGGAGGAAATATGTTATTTGATACTGACCAGACAGAACTAGCAGTAGCAGCAGCAGCGGCAGCGGTAGTAGTAGTAGAAGTAGTAGTACTGGTAGTAGTGGTAGTGGAAGTAATACTTGACGGAGCGCCACAGTTTGTGTGTTCAGTCAGACAGACAGCCGGTTGTTGTCTCTGCAGGCAAACACATTAGGCAACATTAGAACCCAGTTGACACAAACATAAAATCTCATTCTACCTGCAACTATAAACATTCATGTGCAGTGTCGTCAACGCAGGAAGTCGTGTTTTCTTGTTTACAGTCTATTCACACCCGCGTCAGCCGTCATCTCCAAAAGCTCTCACATCTCATTATCTTGCCAATACGACATTTCTGTCAGCGTCTTCTACGTTAATGGCCCCTTTTTAATATCTTGAAATATTTGTATTATTTTTGTTTTACTGTCATGTGAAACGATCTCTCTCACTTGGACATGCTCCAGACACTTTACTAGGGGGCTGGCAGGGAAATGTCCACAGCAACGGACTTTTGAGTTCTCGCACGCAGCCCCTCCAGAGCTCGGTGCATGTCTGAGAGCAGCGTAACTCACTTACAGTGACCTGGGTGGGTTCAGCAGACGGGAGGTGTGTGTTGGTGTTAAAGCTTTCGGGGGGAGGTGCAGCGGCCACAGAAGGGAGAACACTGGGGGAAACTGCAGCTTCTTCTCTTATCGTCACTTCTGAAACAGGAAACCAAACTGTGGTTAAATAACAGTGATGATCTGCAGAGAGTTGAGGGATGTGACTTTGCTCGGGGCTGATGTCATTATCCTTGCAATGATTTTGACATTTTTGCCACATCTTATGAATCACAATCATTTAGTTAAGTTAGTAGAGGTTAGTAGTGAGAATTAGCAGATTGTCACGTGACCTGTAGTGAAACATTAGTGAGTATCAGTCGTTGATTGATTATTCTGAAGTCCCACAGCTGTTTGTAAATCCACCACTCAATCTGTGTGTAATTGCTCTGAAATAAGTTCCCGGATGGACAAACTATGTGATAGAGACACGGTTTCTAAATAATAATTAAATATCATAATTCTGTACTTGATAATAATAATAATAGACTTGTAGATGCACCCCCCTCCCTCAGACCTGCACAGCCTGATACATACATGATTACCTTGGCTGGGGCAGGCAGCCTGCTGGGCCGGACAGGAAGAGGCGGAAGTAGAAGAGGAAGAGGAGGAAGAGGAGGTGACAGCAGGAGGAGCAAGAGCAGAGGAGCAGCAGGAGGAGGAGGAGGAGGAGGAGGAGGGGGGAGAGGAGGAGGAGAGGTGAGGAGGTGCAGCAGCAGACAGCCTGGTCTCCTCACTGATCTGACGAGAGGACAGAGAGGAGGAAGCCTTCAGAGAGCTGTGTCACCTACATCATCAACCTGATCACGTCCTAAAACCTGCAACCGGCGGCTCCATCGGCAGCAGAGCAACAGTCTGCCGCACTTTATAAAGACCTACTCCAGTAGCACAAGTACATGTATGAGGTTCTGTTGAAATATGTAAACCAAACTGAAGTTCAAGAGCTAAATCTCTGTGCTGAAAGTGATTGTTCTGTTGTAAATCATTGAAAACATTTGTGATCAGTGTTATTTCCTGCTGAGCAGCCTCGTAAAACTTCAGGAAATAATAAAAACAGCCAAGTACGACAAAGAGGGCCCAGTCTTCAAAATAAAGGCATTTGTTGCTTAAAGGTTGGGGAAATTAACACTTGAAAAAAAATGTGTTTAACTTTTCAGTTTGGTCCATGTCCCATCCACCAACATAGAAGAGGTGGTGCTTTCATTACATGTCAACTCTGCAGCTGATGTGAAAATATAAAAAGATCTGATCATTGGTCGGCAGCGGTTCTGACCCCAACACACACAGATAGCTGATAAATACAAGCTGCTGTGGTGACTGATGTGATACATGTTCAGGTTTCATAGATATGTGAGTGACTAACATGTCAGAATCACTAGGAGCCAGATCTACTGATCTCTGATTGGTCCAGGATCAGGTTAGAATCATAAAACCACCACAGCAGATGTCGGGGTTAATCAATCTGAAAACTATGATGATAGAACGCGACACAGTTTCAAGGATGTGAATTCAAATGTCACAGTCAAAGCGGCGCACAACATGAATGAATCTCCTCTGATAGTGTGAGTGATAAAACTAAATATTCAGTGCTGAGGTGAGATCATCTTAGCTCTGCTCTTTCACAGTCTCACAGACATTCAGATTTTATTTATTTATCTACACTGAATACATGAATAAAAATGAATCACTTCTTTAAACATTTAAGATTTCCATGTATTGACCATATTTCCATGTAAACAGATGTTGCAGATTTACTGACGCCTGCTCTTTCTTTTTAAGAAACCTTTTTACAATAAATACACATATATAGGAGTACAGACAAAATCAGAAACTTCTAAAATGAATTCACTTCAGTGTGACCGAGTGTACCTTCTTGTCGCTGCTGCTCATCCTGTCTTTGACTTCTTTGGCTTTCTGAATGGCTTTCAACACCTCCACTGTGTCCAGCTCCTTCTCTGTCGTCACATTACTGTCCAGACAAACCTGACGCAAAGTCACAGGATAGATGAATGGATAACAGTTGTATAATTTATTTGGTGACAGTAGTGATAGTATCAGCAATGTCACCATTATCAGCAGTTGGAGCAACAGGAGCAACAACCCTAACACTGTCATATTAGAAATACACGTAACGGTAACAGTACGGACAGAAAATATGTTAAGGTTGCCTATGTAGTAGTTCCACAGGTGTAACATGGACAGTGTGGTGGTTGTAGTGGTGAACGTCTGCTGTCATAGGAGCAGCAGTAGTACAGTAGTAATATGAACAGTTTGGTGGTTGTGTTGGTGTACCTCTGCTGTAGTAGTAGTAGTAGTAGTAGTAGTACAGTAGTAATATGAACAGTGTGTTGATGGTGTTCATGTACCTCTGCTGCTCTGTCTCCAAACTGGGCCAGCACTTTGGTTCTGTAGTCTGGGATGATGCACATGGGATTACTGGACAGGTTTAGTTTCTCCAGACACGGCAGAGAGCAGATGTTCCTGATCTCCTCCAACTGAAAACATTGAAACATTCACGTATCACTGACTCAGTTGTTAAATTCAGCATTCAGGAGACTATAGTAGAGCAATGACAGAAAATGATCAAATAGAGGTTATGTTAAATTAAATACTCAGTTTCCTTCTTTTTTTAGGGTTAGGGTTAGTACATTTGACACCATGTTTTCTTTCAGTTCCTCTAATTATAAGAATACACAAAATTGACAATAACACATTAAAAAAATATCAGGACATCCTCAGTGTGGTAACCTGGGCGAGCTGGTTGTGGCTGAGGTCCAGGTTGACCAGAGAGTAGAGCTTGGTGAGGCCGGTGAGCCGGTCCAGTTGGTTTCCAGCCAGGCTGAGGGTTTTTATGTTGCCCAGACGGGTGTGAGCAGCCTCAAGGACCCGCAGGCTGTTATAGGACAGATCCACGTGGACCAGGTTGTACAGGTGCTGCAAACACAAAAACAACTAGTTCTGTACTGTCCTTTTAAGAACAAAAAACACATGTTCTTTTGTTTTATAGCACTATAAACTCACAACATGACATTTGAATCTGGACTCATTGGGGGAGACCATCAACTGACACTTAACAGGCCAAAACATTATTTAATTTATTTAGAAAATACTATAATATTCTCATTTCAGAACTAGAGATGTTACTGAGAGTGTCTCTACTGAGCTCATGTGTTCACATACCTGGAGATTTTCCACTGAGGTCAGCTGGTTGTGACTCAGATCCAGAAACTCCACCTGTCGAATCAGTTTCTACAACAGAGAAAAATTCAGTGTCAGCACCAAGAAACTGAAAAATGGAGCGTAAACGTTTTTGTTGTTCGTTTATTTACACATCCAGAGGTTTTAGCCCAGTGTCATGACACAGGACAGTTTGCTCTGACCTCCAGATGTAACATCTCGCTGACCAATTGATGTTGACAGAGGAGCGGGTAAAGGTCTGCACAGTATCAATGTGCATCTTTAATTGAACACAAGCAAATGTAAAATCATCTTGAACTGCAGGACGCCGACTGATCAGCTGTCACAACTTCTTGGTGATTTACAGGATTTAAAGTTACTTAAGCTCATATTATATATTCATCTCAAAAACTCCAAAATTTATATCGTTTAACAAGTTCAGTTGCGTGTGTGTCTCACCACTGAGCTATCGATGGTGCTGATGCTGTTGTGGCTCATGTCCAGCGTGGTCAGGTTTTTCCACACAGGGATGACAGCAGTGACGGGACAACCAGACTCCGCCCCCTCAGGCTCCCACTGTGAGAACTCGCTCGCCTCCGGGACCAGGATCGACTGGGGGACATCATAAAGATCATAACACATGTACATCAGTGTACAACACACTTTAAACTGCATAAACATGCAGCACTGTTTAAACTTAGCTTTACCGTCATTGTTTCCGAGCAGTGGTGGATACTCATGGTCGCCAGACTCGACCTCAGAGAAGATAAACCTTGAATCTGCTGCGAGCTGCACTGACTGATCTGAAGTCAGACACAGACACACGTTAGGATTTTCTTCACATATTGGCAGAATTCAAGTTAATTTCTGAATCGCCATCTATTGTCCTAGAGTGAACATGAGGTTTGTTGAGGCAGAAATCCTGCATGTGTACAATGTTGAGGACAAACCGACGTTTGAAGTTACCTCAATCTGCAGCAATGATTTGAAAACAGACAGGTCGAAGGGGAGACTGTTCTCCTGGATGTTACTGGTTCCAACTGGACCACTGGTACCAGAGATCTGACCAACAGAGACGAAACCAGTGAGAACATTCACCACCTCTGCTGCTAAAATGAAAAAACCAGTAGAGTGTACGATTTGGATGTGAATGAAACAAAGAGATGTGTGACCTTGAGGTATCGCAGCCTGCACGTGAAGTCGAGGATGTGTCCGAGGTCGGTCTTGGCGTCTCCATTGCAGCAGGTTGGTTTGGCCAGACGCAGCTGCTGAGTGACGGAGTAAAGCTGCAGAGGGTGGAGAGAAAACACCTCGCCAGCCTGCAGCAGCTGCTCACCTACAGACACACACACAAACAAACAGAGGTGTTACACTGTGCAAGATTTCATCTGAACAACTGACATTTTTGTCGGGAAGTCAGTTATGTTGACTTCACCTGCAATGTTTTTTATACCTTGTTAAGTTATATTTGTGTAAAGGCCACCAACGGTATAACAATCTAACAATTATTTTGAGGAAAGTTGAAAGATGCAGCTGAGACTTGTTCAGCTACAACAACCAAGCCGTTAAAACTGCTATTTAAATACAAAAAAGGTCTAATGATTTAAAATGTATTTAACATAGTGAATAAAATCTGGTATGTTATGTCAACTCAGTTTTGATTTCTGGAAGACATGCAGCCTTTTTACTAATGTCCACTTCATATACACCCAAAGTATATAATTGTATATGTATTGTCCCTGATGAATAAAGTAAAGTGGAGTCATAGTGCGAGGGCATCTAGGCTCACTGCACTTTATATCTTTACTCAACAAGAGTGTATAACAGTTCTCAGTAAGAGCCTCTGCCTTTGGGGAGCATCACCACTGTGCTGAGGTAATTTCATTAACAGTTCTGGAAATTCTAGATGAGAGAAAATGGGCCACAGGAAGCGAACCTTTATGGAACAGCTCCTCAGCCAGTGCTGCTGTGATGCCGTTGATTTCCTGAAAGAGATAAACAGTCTGTTAAAACCTGGATTCATGATTATGTTTTTCCAACACACTGTTTAAAAGATAACTTCATCAACATTAACAAGAGTTCAAAGGACTTTTTAGATAAAGTGATGATATCCTGGATTAGTTAAATCACATTTAAAAACATCTGCAGAGGCCTGAATCTCCCTTCAGACATTGAACAACACTTCAACGATTTCCTTCAAAACCATGTTATGGTTAAATAGAGTTAAAGCATTGAAGCATGTGAACAATAAACACCACAACGTTTCTCTGATTATTTGGACTATAAACGTCTGGGATTTTCACGTGTTGATCATCTCACATCATATGAGCAGGTTTCCCTATTGGCTGTTTACGCTGCAGCCTCTGTGAACACTGCTCTGTTGTTCTGTCCTCATCATATGATCAGTCACTGACATCACACATCCTCAATCTACTGCAGAAACTGATCCGGAGCAGAGATTCTCAGCCTGGAAGGAAATCTGAATCTACTACTAAAAATAAACCTGTGTGAAGTGTTCTCTCACTTCTATTATATCCTATAAACACACCAGACAGTTCCTGCTACTGCTGACATGACTATCATGCTGCACTTCATAGAAGAATCTGAGCTGAGACTCAACTGAGGTTAATTAAATAGAACTTTATTACTTTTTACCTGGTTTTTACTGTATCTTACCATCAGATCAGACATTTATTTAGAAATAAGAGTTCAGTTAAATTAGTCAGGTTTTTCCTTTTCCAATTATAAAAAAAAGTGTTGTATTATCTATTAAATGTCAGAAAATGATGAAAAACAAAAACACATTTTCACAACCTTAAGTTGCTTTAACAATTAAAAACGCAAACGTGGTCAGCTTACACAAAAAAAGCAAATCATCAAATTGAGGAAGCTTTGACTAGTGAATGGTTGTTATTCTGCTTTATAAAGACATGGACCTACTGAAGGACTTTCAATTCAACCAAATTAGGAGACTCACAAGAGACAGTTTCTAGAGAAAAGACTTGTGTCAACAGTTTGAGAAACACCCCTTCCTGTTTCAACATGACATTGTGTCCATGCACAAATCCAGCTCCATTAAAAAAGCCTTTTTCACAGTTTGGTTTGACTGGGATGAACCAGAACACCGACTGTGAGCCAGAACTTATCCCCCAACATCAGTGTTGGACCACATTAATTATCATGTAGCTGCATGGGAGACTAATCCCTGCAGCCAGGTTCAAAGAGTTGGAGGGGCTTCAACTTCAAAGCCAGGCTACAATGTTGAAAGTGTCCATATACATTTGTGCATGTTGTGTACTTGCTTGCTGCAGTTTCTGACCAATACTCGATAATAATAAACTCACATAAAGGTGAAAGTGAAGGAAGGAGGCGAGCGGAGTGGGCGTGGCCTGTGGGAACTGCTGCAGCAGCGTCTGCAGGTACAGCTCCAGCTCCTTCTGACGCCGCTCCACCAGACTCTTTGAGTTCTTTCCCAAAATCTTTTTAGGAGGAAGCAGCCGTCGGTCAACCTTCTTTTCTGCCGCCAGCTGGAAGGAAACACGTATCTAGATTAAACATTTACTTTCCTCATAATGTAATAATCATTTAGATAATAACTTTTGGACTGTTGGTCGGTAGTTTCTGGGGAATTGTGAATTGTCTTATTTTTTGAGTAATCAAATAAATGGTGAGATTTATTGAAATTAAAAATAACCATTCATTGTAAATCTAGTCTGGTTTGTTCGCGCCTCATTTCTGGGAAGTTTAATCCCAAAGTCTGAACCACCTACTTTCTGTTCCATTTTTGTAACTCAGACTTTTATGCTTTAGTAAATTAAACACAACTCAAAACTATTTTACGTCACTATTACATTTGATTCAGTGTTTTGTGCTCTCACTCAAACTGAATTCAATTCAAGAACACACGGTTTGGTGAAAATGCTGAAGTTTGAGTCTCTTACTTTCTCGTGCAGGTCGTGGAAGTCACTGTAACGGTGCTTCACCGTCCATCTGTGCTCTCCATCCATCACCTCAATGATGTAAACCTGAAACACCAAATAGCAAAAGATCAAGAGAAATCAAAGACCATCTTTGATCAAACATGCAAGTTATATATATATCACCATATATACACCCACCTCTTGTCAGGCAAACATACGTTTTAAAGGAAAGAGGAATGGGAGGAAGATTAAATAGTTGGATCTGTTCTGAGATCAGTGAGAGTCTGAACTTATTGATGGTCTCTCAGCTATTTCCTCACTCATCAAAGAAATCATTAATTCATACACTCGCTATATTTAATACATGTTTAATAAAGTCGGTGCAAACACTATCTTTACTTAATTTACTTACTTATCCTACTTCTATGTTATTTAATCAGGCTCTGGTCTCCCTCCTCATACGCTTGATATTTTTAGACTTATTTTCGTTATTCGTTATTGTAACTTTGGAGCAACAACTGCCACAGTTACTTTCTGTGGGATTAATAAAGCTCTATCTTGTTTTTTTTATCTTACAAAAATCTTGTTTGCTCAAATAACTAATATTCATGGAATAACCTATTCATGGAAGTCTTGATTTTTATCATTTCAAATCCAACTGTTTCATTTTCCTGGTTCAAACAGACTTTCTCTGAACTTGTGGTCAGAAACACTATGTTAGTCTAAAGCACAACTTTGTACAGCTTCAGTTATTTATCGTTAAATCAGTATTTATATTTGGCTTCAATGCTCTGCCTCGGGTTACTTGTGTCTTTCGATCCCCTTGTACTTTAGATATTAGTATTAGCACAGTACTTCTTCACAGTGACAGCTTGTAGTAGCTCTGCTGGTTAGACTTTCATCTCACTGCATTGTCCTTATTATCTTTCTATCTTTCTATCTTTCTATCTGTGGGACTCTGGACTCTCGCTCCTGTTGAACAATCGTGTGGGTTTTTTTTTTTAAACAAACCCACAATGTGTAAACGTACCGCAACACAACATTTGTACCGTGTACACGAGAGATATCGTCCCTGACAAAGACGGAGGAAGCCGCGGTGAAGTGTGTGAACTTCAGAGGAAACGATGGGAACACTCTGTCACAGTTAGCACTAGCACGGCAGCTAGCTGTTAGCTTGTCTGTTTCCTGTAAATAACCCACCTCCGGGAGGATAAAGACACAAAGTCCGCCATGCAAATAAAAAACTAACAACTCAGCAATATGTGTGTGTGTGTGGATGTATTATCACGTCTCTGGCATTAGCTCCCGGTCACTTTGACACAGCCTCGGCTAGGCTAGCTCCGAGCTAGGCTAAGTGACGTGAGGCGGGACGTGGCTTACAGTGTAGTTCTCCACCAACTCCGAGCCGACGACACACACTTGTCTCTGCGGCAGATCCCGTGGGAAAGGCCCGGGCTCCATCCTGGGACCGAGCGGGAGAAACACACAGAAACACCCAGAAACACGTCCTGGTAACACGGGTTGGGAGGATGTGCAGCGTCTTCCCTCCGCTAGCCGCCGCCTCCCGACGCCATGTTTGTTGTGATGCTGACCGCAGCAGCTGATTTCAATTTAAAAACAACTTTATTTACAGGGACCATCGCGATCAACGCATTTTTTGTATTATTGTTTCCTATAAAATCTAATTTCTTTTCATCTTTTATGGCTCATACGACAATAAAGAGTCAAATTAATCTGTTCTCATATTTAATAATTTCCTTATAAAACTGAAATATAGAATAAAACGACTTCTTGTTATTATCAAGCAAATATCACCTAAGTTCATCATACGAATCATAAGTGGAAACTGAATTCATGAATTGTGGTGATATGACTACGTGTTGTTGTTTTTTAGGCCTGAATCTGGATGATATGGTCACAAATATAATCAAGATATAATTTTCACATGAGTCAATATCAATAATTATCACAATGTCACAGTATTATTATTTATTTTTAAGTTTACAGACTGACAACAAGGCCATGTTTCACCATTGCTCAGTATTTATGTCATGTTCTGGGGGGGGGGGGGGGGGGGGGGGGAACTGAGCAAACAATGCTATCTTCATTAAGATAATGATGTTTTGAAAGAGACCAAATTGACAAGGAATTCCATTATGTTGTACAACTGTAATAATAATAGTAATAACAAAAGTACT
Source organism: Hippoglossus hippoglossus (assembly GCF_009819705.1). Lineage (NCBI taxonomy): Eukaryota > Metazoa > Chordata > Actinopteri > Pleuronectiformes > Pleuronectidae > Hippoglossus > Hippoglossus hippoglossus. Next base: position 4,420,349 of record NC_047155.1, read on the forward strand.
AATAAGTAAAATGCAATACTTAAGTGTAATGATAATAATGCTTAAGTTTAAGGAAATATAAAACAATAAAATATGTGCACTGTGAGAAAACGTACAGTGAATGGTTTGCACATGAACCAAAAAATGATGTATGATGTGTTTGATGAGTGGATTTATTTCTTCTTATATATATATTCTTAAATATCTTAAAATACATATCTTTCTATTTCTTTTTTACTTCATTCTATTTTAACATTCAGATATTTATTGACGTCACCGGGTCAAGACACAGGGAAATAGGAACTTCATTGCATTGATAACTTTGTTATTCATGTATATAACAACAAAGCCTTTGATTTGGATTTTGACCTGATGATGGCGCTGCACGCAAAGCCAGGGGATCAGCAGCGCTGTCGTAATATATGCTGACGGCAACAGGAATGTAACTGAACCAAATATCTGATGCACCAACAATTTCTATGCAAACCTCATAAAATGTGGATGAACCAGAAGAGTCGAGAGTCCGGTTGGTTGTGACTGGGCCACAGAATATTTTTTATTTTAATCCATTCTGCATTTCTGAAGATACACTCACTCATAAATGTTGGACCTACTGACAGACACTGACACCTACAGAGCCAAGATGGTGGAAATGACGAGTTTGAGACTGTAGTTCTTTTGTTTGCTTTGTGGAGACTTGATTATTTTCCGACCACAGTTTCATTTCATATTATTCATATTTCCATGGGCTGGCTGTTGTGTTTGTAAATGAAATGATAACTGAAGTAAAGTTGCTGCTGGTTGTTTCTGAACAGTGGGTCTGTTGTCAGAGGAGGGGGGGGGGGGGGGCAGCAGCTGTGGATCAGATTTCAGCTGCTAAAACTGAGGCGGAGTGAACCATCTCACTGCAGGGAGCAGCTTTGTGCTTATAACAACCCCAACACACAACCTGAAGCCCCTGCAGACCGATATACACATCAAAATATATTATAGTCATATTTAGAATAGATGCTTTACACAGATCTGTCAAAGACATTGTTGTTAAGATTGTGGTCAAACCTGAACATACTGGCTCCCCCCCCCCTCTGCATGCAAACCCCTGTGAATGGTTCCTTCCATGTGTTTATAAAGGATCTGAGAAGGAGGCAGAGCCACAGTCAGTGTTGGTCAGAGCTGAGTGCATCACAGCTGCTGCCCTGAGAAAAGATCAGCTTTAAATCAGCTACAAGAGGCTCAGGTCCCCTCAGCCGCTCACTTCAGGTCACTAATCAGAGCTGAGAGGAGCTGCCTCCACTTTAGAGAGGTGAAGAAGAGAGAGTAGGGCAGACAGAGGAGGGCGTGACAGGCAGCCAGCCGAGCAGGCAAGCTGCTGCTGCAGGGGGAGGAAGAGCAGGCGATGCACCAGCCAAAGCCAGAGGTCAAGAAAAAAAGTGACAGAATAGTGAAAAGGTAGACTCTGGGTGAGAAGGAGGTCATTTGTGATCTGAGCCAGAAAAACCAGACACCAGCCTCTCTTTGTTGTAGTGTGGGCCACCGTGTGGGGAGGAGGATGTGAAGCAGAGCAGCAGGGAGGAAGGGAGGCCACTGCAAGAAAGACGAGAAAATGCTCTCAGAGATGATGTGCAGGAGGAGCTGCCAGCAGCAGCAGCAGCAGCAGGATGCAAAGGAGGCTCCACAGAGGGACGCTGCCAACCGCAGCAAGCGTGGCTGGTCCAAGAGCTGCAGGGGGCGCCTGCAGGGGCGGAGGACAGGGGGGGGAGGGTGGTCGAGGGGGCGCAATCACCCCCACCCTCAACGTCATCATCATCATCCCCGACACCTCCAGACGGCATTGATGTCGCTCCGGCCCGTCAACGTTAAGGGGAACAGAGTGAGGGGGATGCGGGCCCCCAAGAACACCAACCAGTTTCTCATGCACGAGAAATACCAGATGCTGCACCTGCGCTCCGACTCAGTGGGGAGCGACAGCGCCAGCAGCTCCGACAGCGACACGGAGCTGACGGACATGGACTCATACCTGGGCATCCTGGAGAATGCCAGAGGAGCCCTCCTGGACAGTCCCAAACCACGCGGCTCGACGACGACACCACCAGGTCAGTTCCTGGTACTGCACGAAGACAGCCTGCGTCTGCAGGAAGAGGACAATCTGCGCCTGCAGGAGGACAGCATGCAGTATTTCCCCTCAGAGGACGACCTCAAGCAGAGCCAGAACTTCATGCAGAGGGACTTTGTTGAGTTCTGTGACATCCTGACATCCTGAAGGGAAACTCTCAGGAGGCCATTTTGTTCTCAGCTGCAAAAGACTCCAACGTTGCTCTGACTGTAAGGAGTCAGGTTTGTTCTGCTTCATGTTCACAGAAAGTAAATAAATAAATGTCCACCTTATCAAGTAATTTAGCCTTAAAAGTTGAAGGATCTGCCGGCAGACTGAGGTCATCCCATTAGTTTCCTGCAGGAGCAAAGTTGTTTTTAAATTCTTTTAAATTGAGTGTAATTTTTTTTACATTCCTGCAGTTACCTGCCTTATTTGGTCTTGTTTAGATTCTGGCTCTGATGTTAAATGAACAACAAGGGAAAGTGCTCTGAGAGGAAGTGGAATCATCTCACCCTGTCGGCTTATTTCCAGGTTAAAGACTCAACGTTAACTCCGATGTAAAATTAAATGATTTTATTAAGACGGATGTTTGTTAGTGGGATTTTTTACATGTCCTGTGTGGTCCATGCTTGCTCGTGTACATTGTGTACGGGGGCTGTAAAGTGCTGCCTTCTCTGTTGTTGTTGTTGCACACAAAGGAAGATGGGCTGGGTGGTGGGAGTGAGTCCGCACAGCCAATCAGAATCCAGCTGCCTGGATTACAGTGCATTCGATTGGCTGATGCAGACTGTCATTAATAAAATTTAAAAAAGCCTTTAACTGTAAAGACTGAAAATAAAAAAAAAAAACGGAAATAATAAACATGTGATTGATGTAACACAGGCTGAGTGGTTGTCTTTGTGGATTTAAAGAGTTTTGTTTTAAAAGAGTTAGAGGATGGGGGGGGGGGGGGGGCAGTGTGTCTCTGATCAGCTCAGGTAGAATAAAGCAAAGTCACAGTGGTAATAACTATGTGAGTGGAGCAGTGAAGAAGAACACAAACTCTTGTACGGGTTGGAGGAACTAATGAATAATAGATAATGTTGAGTTGATTGGATTCAATTTTGTCATAAAATAAAATGCACATAATACATTTGATGTGGATATTTACAAAATATGGAAGAGAAGAAAACAAAACCTGAGTCAAACCAACATGAGATGATGAAATGTGAAGAAATGAATACAGAAATAAAACAAATTAAAAAAAAACAAACAATGTAAAACAAATAATAGATCAAACTGAAACAAAGATAAAAACGCTCTAAGTTAGTTTTCATCTCTCCAGAGTGTTCCTGAACACCTCTTGACATCTGTTTCAGCAGATTTAATTGTCATGTATATTATTTATATTATACAGTTACATTATACTATACTTTTATTATATTTTACTCTTTTATGGTTTAACTAATTCAATCTATTCTATTTAATTTTATTGTTTTTATAAATCTAGTATTTGTTTCCTTATCGTTGTTCACTTATATGAGCTTTTATATTATTATAGAGAAATACAGTACATATTCCCTATATGAGATTATTTTTATTATTGTTTTATTATTTTTGGGGGGGGTTCATGGGTTTCTGGTTTCTGCTCAATTTTCTTTTCTTTGGAAAACACTTAACGTTGAAAAGTGAGATTTAAATAAAATGAATAACTATTATTATACAAATACATTATAACATTAATCTCCCCTCTACATATAGTTATTCTGCTTTCCACCCTGGCTCTGACTTACTGAACGTGTTTAGATCAAGAAGCAGGTTTATGAATTTCCACTGAGTATTAAACCTCTGCTGGTTTCTTCTTTGCACAAACACCTATAAATAGTCTGGTTCATGCCCAGTTACTGTCTGCATTCATTTGCATGTGCTGCAGCTTAATACTTCAACCTATTAGCAGTTTTTATCCATTTTTAATGATTAAAAATCTTATAGACTTTAATAACTTATATTTATTCTAATGAAAAATCTTATTTTGTACGAGAGGCGCATGTTGCTTCTTCAACAGCAGGGGAGTCCTGTTTGTATCGCAGCCATATGATCCTGTCGCCTGTATTATTGACTTTATATTTGTCTGTTCAGAAATGTCAGACAGAGATCGGAGCAGGGAGGAGGAGGATTCATTGTTCCACAGAGCGGTTGAAATGGATTACATAAAGTGGAGTGAGCTGGTCACACCCACTCAGGACGGACAGGGAGGTGTAAGCCTCTTTGTGTTTGTGTGTCATAAACTAAGAATGGAAACGGGTCAAAGTCAGGAACAGGCAGGTTTTCACTTTGATTTCTCTGCTGCCTCATGTTGTAATATGGGATAACAGCACATTACCGAGATGTTATAGTGATATTTTGTAATAACATATTACAGAAATGTTCATTTAGCTTAAGCTATGAGCTTAGATGAGGTAATCTTCTCTGTTAGCTGTAGTTCTTTCACGTTAGCTGGTCTTTGTAGATGTATTCATCTATTTTAAAGGGACGTTGGCTGTTTCTGGTTCAGAGGTTTGGTTTTTTTATGTACTGAAAATGACCGAGATACTTTATGAATCCCCGAGATGAAATGTTGTTACAGCAGCTCCATCAGGGACCAAACAAAGAATAAAACTAGCGTTCATTCCTCCGCCAAGGACGAAACAGTCATAGATAGACAGCTCACACTCTTTAATTATTTATACATAAATCTGTCCAATTTTTATCAAGTTCCATGAATTATTCTCCAGTAAAATGATCAACATTTTATAAACGCCTGATCTCACAATATTAAAGAAAGGGGAAGAACACTTTTAGGGGAATTTATTCAGTAGTTTTATGTGTAATTTTCCTTACGTACAAACAAACTTACAATCCAACAAATCATCCAAACAGACTGGGATAAAAACATAATTTCCTTGGCGATGGTAACAAGACAAAAGTCGTCCTAATCGAATGACATTAAATGAAAATAAGCAGCTGTACAGCAGATATTTAAAAAGCAGCTACACTCGTCTCAACCTCAGAACCCTGGATGTGGATTGAAAGTTCAGTTCTCCCTCTGCCAACATCCACAGCCAGCTCCTTGGTCTTAGCCACATTTATCACCAGGTGCTTCCTCCCACAACACAAACTTCTGCCAGCGACAGGACTCTGAGTTACTTCAAGAAACTGAAGCGTAGAGAGAAAAGGAGATAGCACCGTGTCTTCAGGAGCTCCCTTGTTCTTCAAATCTGTCCATGACACCCAGTCCTGAAGCCTCCCAGACTGAGGTCTTCCTGTCATATGGTCTGTGATCCATGTTGTCATGCTGGAGCCCGCCTGCATCTCCCACAACGTCCTCTCCAGCACCAATTCTTATGAAGGGGCTCCAGAAATCAAAGGACAGTATATGTTCATAGCGCCACCTGCTCAGTCCAGGTTTGCAGAGAGTCCACTAAGGAGCTCCAACATCTTCCTGGACCAGCCTCTCCATGCTCTCCATAACCTGGGAGGTCAGGGACATTGGTCTGTCCTCATTAAAGGCAGATAGACAGATTTTTTTAAGGGACTGGGACCAAGCAAAAGTTTTTCCAATCTCAGAATCTCTTCTCAGCCACAGGCTCAGGTTTAACAGGTGCTGGAGAACATGCACAGAGCTGCCACAGGTTTTAGAGCTCAAGCACTGATTCAATTGGATTGCTCCACCTTCCCCTGATGCCCTGAAGAGTCTGAGCTGCAGGGTCAGGGTGCTGTTGTCGGCTAGTGGGGGTTGCAGCGTCTCGGGGGGATGGGTGACTAAGGTGGGTGGTTGTGGGCGCTGAGTATAACCTATTGAAAAAGTGGTTTCAACTCATTACTCATTAGCTGCTTCTTCTTGTTGAGCAGGGCCTTCAGCTCCCTGGTAATGCAGTGATTGTTACTGGGGAGGCAGTGACCTCCCTTATTGTTCGACCAAATATTTTCTGAAAGGGTCGTTCACAGGTTGCTCTGCCCCTCATCAGGCTTCTGGACTTTTGACCAATCAGAGGAAAGTGGATTTTTGAGGAGGCCTGAGCAAACATTGCCACGAATAGGTCCGTTTTAAATCTTTAGAAATCTTTCAAGAGTTGCTGCATATTTAATTTTTCATCATTAAATGAACTTTGGAGCATGGAGCGTTCAGGGCGCAGCTTTAGGGCCCTGGTGCAGCTCATTTAATTTAGCTTCGGCTACATCCGTACTACAATATTTTACGTTTAAAGACAGTGTCGTCAAACTAAAACAATCTCTGTCCACGTGAGTTTGAATCTCAATCCATACGAACATGCCTGAAAACATATGACACGTGATCACTGACAAACGAATGTTGTATGCACGTGCGTCGGTGTAAAGAAGAAGAACAGCTCGTCTCCTACGCATGTAAACAGTTGCATCATTGTAAAATGCACGCTTGTCATTGGTTTTCCATATAACATTCCACACTGGTAGCTGAGTCTAATGCTGGTCATTTCTTCCAGAAGGGGGTCATGTGACAGGAGCCTGACCAATCAGCGAAGGCCTCATTGTGACAGAAATGACCCAATCAGGAAGCTGTTGTGAGTGTTTCCGTCATCGTTTCCAAACATCTGTGTTTCTGCCCGAGCAGATTTGAAATGCAACTCCGGAGTTTTCAAACTAAAACGGGACCGGCAGCTTTTCCAAACTTCTCCCTTATAGCGGCTCTAAAACTCAGGGAGTAGTGTGGACGCCGGGCGTATTCTCAGCAGGGTTTCAAATGAAAATGCAGTGGTGTGTATGTGGCCAAAGAGTTCAACTTCATCTGGTTGGTAATCTAAGTGTGGATGATTTAATTTGTTCACATCAATGAATGAGCACCTCATCAAAACTAATGCTAATAAAACTCCTAAATAATATTATCTAACAGAGAACACACGATAAGACGAAATCTAACCTGTTAACGCATCGTCACACAAAGTCACACTGACCCCGCAGTGTGTTTGCACTGTTTCTTATCTAATCACACACATGCACCAAGTGTTCAGTGCCTTGCTCAGGGCCATGGTAGCAGGTCAAAGCTTTCACGTCTCCACCCTCTCTAATGTATCAACTGTCTGTCGCTGCTGCTTTTACTTTCTGCTGCTCACGGCCACAGGCAGCAGCTTCTGTGGAGGTGTTGTGTAATGCTGCCTCTGATTGGTCAGCTGACTGCCAAACAGGAAGAGAAAGTGAGCTGGCACACACACACACACACACACAATCACACACAGACACACCATGGCAGTAAGGAGGCGGGTCTGTCTGATTACAGAAAGTAGATCTGAAGACTACAAATACGTCCCTACCAGCTGCACTAACGCCAATCTGCTGACACAAACACATTTGTATGTGTTTACACTTGTACGGATCCTCACTAAATATACATTTTTTAACCTAAACCTTTATTATATGTATTAAAAAAATATGTAAAAACGATATTAAAACATTTCAAACATTTGTGCACCTAAATAAAACAGTCCCAGTCTTTTGATAAAGTGAGAAGGAAAAAAATTGCTTTATTTAAATCAGTCTTTAAACACGTCCTCATGCTCCTGAGTCCTCACAAAGACAAAGAAGAGCCACACACACACACACACACGCACATGCACACACACACACACACACACGCAGCTGTGAATTATTGAAGAGGCAGCCGTCCAACAACAAGTACAGACAGTTACTGTATGAACGACAGTTAGAAAGATCACTGACACACCCACAAACTGACATTACAGCTGAACTAGTTGTTGAAATCTGTGATGTGACACTGAGATGTGAGTTTGAATAAAGTTCAATATGGTTGATGTGAATGATCTTCTTCACACTACACGGCCAAAGCTATGTAGACAGATGAAAATCGGAGAGCTGGACATGTGACTTTAGAATTATAAGTGTTAATCTGTCACTAACTTTAAGGCCGGAAAATATTGAAATACTGCACTTTTCAAATTCTATTTTATTTGGGGAGCATCCAACACTTTTTATAAGACACTGGAACAAGGTGACCAAGTGTCCAAAACCAAGTGTCCAAAATCAAGTGTCCTAAACCAAGTGTCCAAAACCAAGTGTCCAAAATCAAGTGTCCAAAATCCAAAGCCACTGGGTGACCTATTATTTTCAGTCTATGGAGGAACACATCTTGTAATATCACACATAATATAATAAACTGAGGTTTTAAACTTTGGAATAGTTACTGATACATTTTAGATTACTGAGCCTTTTAACTGGCAAATTAAAATGACACATATCCGAAAAAAACGAGCCACTGCAGCAAATCCAAACATTGTTTAATCTTCAACTTGGAAATTCCATCGACATTTGTTAAATGCCCAAACATAACCTTACTTATAACAGTTTGTCATGTGGTTTACTTTGTATGCACGGATAAGAAAAGTTACTTTTTATTACCATTATTAATTTTTGATCAATTGGGTTATTCTATAATTCTGTTTTTATTCAGACATGTTTTTAACAACAACAGGACAGAGTATAATGAAAGTTGTCGACTATGCTTTCAGGAAGCCGCCTTTGTAAAGATCCTAAATGATTAAACTTATATAGCAAGTGCTGTGTTGGATGTCCAGTTACTCACATTATTATTTATTATATAATTATTTGTATTATATTATTATCTATTTCAAGTTTAAGGACTGATTTCTGCTCCTGAGTGAAGGTTGTACTTTACATTTTTTCTTCATGAGCAGATAATAATAAACCTAACGCCAAACACTGAGGGTGGAACCACAGGAAACACACGAGGAGAAACTGACTCGTAAAGAATCTGACGTCGTCTGGAAACCTTTGAGACTATTTTATCAGCAGGAAAAAATATTATGCAGGAAAGTTTCAGGTTTCAGAAGTTTACTCACAGGAAGGAAATATTGTCAATATTATCATGTTCCAGAAAATTGTGAAAACACTCGGAACCACGGGGTTGTTGTTTTTCTACCAGAACTTTTAACCAATCAGAAAACTTCAATAGTTGTGGTTCTTTACACAACCAACAAACCACGGACCAAACCTCCATTCCCTCAGTGTGTGTGTGTGTGTGTGTGTGTGTGTGTGTGTGTGTGTGTGTGTGTGTGTGTGTGTGTGTGTGTGTGTGTGTGTGTGTGTGTGTGAGGAACAGATGAAGAGAAGGAGGGAGGAAGGGGAAAGTAGTTGGAGTTGGATGGTGAAGTGAGCTCGGAGTGGAAAAGTACAGCAGTCTGCTCTGGAGGTGGAGATTTCTCTGTTGAGAACACAAACCGGCCAATCAGAGCGCAGAAAAACACATTGATTGACAGCCGAGCTCAGCACCGTGTCAGACCAACAGTGAGGCTCCAGCTCTGAACTCTGCCTCCACACACACACACTTCAGTCTTATGACTCCGACAGTCACTTCATTCCCTGAGGAGATTTAATGTGAAAAGCTTCTGAGCTTCTGAACTGATTCAAATCGAACAGTTAGGATTTTACCAAAGTTTTAAAAGTTCATATCACCTTCCTTCACAATGATGAAGGAATTAGTTTCCTAACCTCAGCACATAATTGTACAACCAAACTCTTTTTATATGTAAATGCATGTGTATATGTTTTCCTTTTAATTGCTATTTGTATTCATCGATGACTCAAACATTACGATCAGCTGACGGGGAATCCACCAAAAAATGAGTTGACATGTAATTACTGGATTTTCTTTGGCTGCACTGAGATTAAAACCTTGACAGAAATTACAACATTACAATGTTTACAAAATACACATACAGTTTTTTTTCTTACATTTTGTAATTCTTGATGAGAATAATTTGTAACACTTTTTAAACATGCACATGTTTCATGCTCGTGCATCATGAAACTATAATACATAAAACATCTTCAGGTATGTGTCTATTTAAAGTTCTAAGTTCAGTTTGGAAATTTAAAAAAGTTAAACCATAATTCACTGCTTTACCTCCGCCGAGAAGTTGACGTCTTTATACCTCTTAGTTGATTTGTTTGTTTTCCTACATTGTGCGACTGGGCCTGTGGCGGAGGTTTATGTGCTCTATGGCTGCCATTCATAATCTTTTTCTTATGAGTTTAATCCGTGTGTGAACAGAAATGTGAAAACAAATAAATAAATAAATGAAGTATCCTGTATCGGGACATTTCCATCTCGAGCCAGATCAGGTGCTGGGCAGATGCAGACACTGAATTTAGACAAGACTGTAGAGGGTTTGTAAAGATGGACGACGCGTCTTCACTTCCTCCCTCAATCCAGAAATTAAGCACAAACATCCCGGATACGAACGCTGCCATCTTGGTAGCCGGGGACGGAGCTCCGGCATCGACGTCCCGATGATACACAAGCTCGACCAATCACGAGTCAGTCTCAGCTGTCAATCATGGCGTTTCACCCCGTTTTTATAGCATCAAATAACTAATTAAAACCAAACTTACCTAAAATGACAGAAACCATCTTCGAGAAATAAATATTTTGACGTGTATTTTGACTGGTGCATGTCCTATCTACTAACATGGAGGAGGCCGGGTTTATGGCCTGTTCTGCAGCCAACCACAAATAACTGATCAAGATGAATTAGACCTGAAAGTGTTTCTGTTTGTGTACTTATTAAACAAACTATACTCAGTGTGTTAACAGATGTCTTTTAAATGTGCTTGTGTTTTTTTAATATGAAAACTTCCATGTCAGCTGTGTCCTGCTTAGCTAGGCTAACAATGTCCTGACCAAACAAGATTGACCAAGAAGAGCAAGAAGACCAGGTATTGATCTTCTTACGTAAGAAAAACACACACGGACACACAACGTGTTAAACACACACTGGGATAAAACCGGCCTCCAGACCTCATGTGCACAGTGTGTCAGACGACCGGTGTGAGTGTGTGATCTCTTTCCTACTGCTCCACTGACCTGACCTGACACACACGCGCACGCACACGCGCACACACACGCACACACACACACACACACACACACACACGCACACACACACACAGAGGAGCCCAGTTAAGGGGCTGAGGGAGGGAGTTGTTATTCTGGTAGCATGAGCTCAACTTATCTCTCTCGGAGCAGCGTGGTGGTGAATGTGTCACAGGACTGACATAATATTACTCTAAGCATAAAACCAAGTGCTTTGAATTCGTGAGGACCAGAGGAAAAGTCCTCACAAAGTCAAAAAGTCCTCACAATGATGGTACTGAACCAAACTTGAGCCTCATAACTATAGATAGACACACACACACTCTGTATTTATGACAGAGGGACATGGACGAGTGTTACCTGTAACATACCAGAGAGAATACTAAGATCTGATTGGTTGTGTATTTCATTTCATCCATTTTCTGAGGCCTTCCTATGTGACTGCTGATGGTTTCAGCTGGTACAGGTCACAGCGCCTCCTGCTGGTTGGAGCTTCACACTAATTATTTCCCTCTGCTTCACAAAGACCCTGCTGTGTTTGTCAATTCTACTTTAAATATAAAACTAATTTAACACTTAATAAGTGGCCCTGGTGTAATCTATGGAACATAATGCAGTAAACCACCGTATATGAGTTAATCACAGACAGAGGGGCAACCTGAACACCTAGAATGAGTGGAGCTCAACCACATTTAAATTCACTAGATCCACATTTAAATTTGGTTCTGCACCTAATTACAAACAGTGATAAACATCAGTCTGATACATACAAACATCTTTCCACCAAGTTCTGTGTTAATCTGAACAGTGGTTTTTCCAGATGCAGTAAATTTAAATGTAGTTCCATAAGAGGACAGTTGGGCCCTGGAGGAGATATGCACTTTATTGAGTGACAAATCATCAATTATATTTTCTTAATATTGTAACGTAACTTAATGTAAAATGCTATTTTTATACACGTAGACAATAACCACTCATTTGGCAAATACAATAAAAGGTCTTGTGTGCAGACATCAGTTTATCAGCAGTAGGAAAATAAAGTTACTGCAGCAAAACAAAGTCAAAGTTTAAGTCAGCAAAAGTAATTTATAATAAAACTTGCATCATATTTAATTGCCTCATCATTGGCTGGTTGCTTGTAAATCTTTTATTATGAAGTAAGCAGAAACTCATAAGTTTTACAGTAACGAGTGCTGTGCAGTACAGTTAATATCCAGCATGTGTAATTAAAATGTCTCTGAGGTAACATCTAACAACACAAACAACACAAGCGATGGTGTGTAGGTCACGTATAACTCGTACTACGCATGTATCTGCCCTGAGGGTACACAACAGGCAAGTGAAACAGGAAACTGCAGCTTCTGATTGGCTGAGACTCACACACACACCGATCTGACAAATTTCACAAGAGCACAGAGACGCCGAGCTCCTCCTTCGACACAGGCCCTCGGTCTTTTTCCTTCCTGTCGTCACCTTCCAGTGAAGAAAAATGTAGCAGAGCGTTCAGTCTCAACATGTTCTGTGATACTCTGATCCAGGAACAGCCCGGCCCACAGTGACTCTGCAAACATCCGACTCAAACTGAAAATACGGCTTTTCACACAGAGGTTCTTCATTTCTACGATGCAGAGTTGAGACAAAGTCTTTCCTTCATCAACAGACAGTTCATCAGAAGTATTCAATGTAGGAACTGACACAGTTCCTGAGTACATGATACATTATCTGATGGGGGTGTGGGGGCGGCACGGTGGTGTAGTGGTTGGCAGTGTCACATCACAGCAAGACGAGCAGGACCTTTCTGTGTGGAGTTTGATCCCCCCCGTGTGTGCGTAGTCCGACTTCCTCCCAAAGTCCAAAAACATATCCATGGATTAAAAGGGCACTTAGTCGAGCTCGTACCTCCACCAAGGCCCAACAGTCTCCTTATGATCCACATTTAAATTCTCTAAATCCACATTTTAATTTGGATCTGCACAAACACTCATAAATATCAGTCCTCTAAACATGTCTGGTTTCTTTAATCAAGATCCATGAATTATTCTCTGAGAAACCAATGAAAATGTTAAACAATCTTACAATGTTGACAAAAAACATCCTGGATCCGCCTCCTGATCGTGGATCTATGTTTTCGATGGGTTCTTTCCTGATCCTTAAGTTTCATGATAGTCCATCCAGTAGTTTTTGTGTAACCCTGATAACTCACAGACTTTACTTTGAAACAAAACACGGCATCTATTTTTAAATCCATTAATTTGACAAACGTCTGTTTAGTGATTACTACGGCCGACCGAGGAGCTGCTAAATATTTGTTTCCATCTTTGTATTTAACATTAGATGGACTGAAGCATAACTTCCTACCGCAGCTAATTTGTAAGTTTACATGTTCGAACGTTAGAAAGACAAAACTGTTTCAGAAATGGTCATTTTTTTCTTCTCTGTGCAAGTTTGGTTGTGACCTTGAGCTGAAGTGGAAAAACTCACAGACGCTGATAAAGCGACACCTGCTCCACAGCCACAGGAACACGAGTACACTCTGTTCAACTTCAGACCTCACAGGACGCCCAACATACCATCATATCCTCTGTTGTTAGCTTTGCAGAAACTAATCTGATGACACACAAATACGAGGATTGTACTTGTACCTGTACTTCAGGCCCGCTGCCCTAAACCGAACCTCAACTCATTCAACCCTAAAATAAAGTCTGACCCTCAGTTCATTTGAAAAAGTGGGGACAGGACAAATGTCCTCACTTTGTCCTGAGCTTCTCAAACTGTCCCACTTTCCAAAATGTCCTCACTTTCTAGTTTTCTGCATTTTCCATAACACAATTTTACTGTCTCGAAAATGTCATCACGTTTGAAAACTTTATTTTAAAGGTGTAAACTTGGTGAAGTTATTCATGAGGGTCCATGCTGTAAAATGACAGAAGACGCTCAGACGCCCCCTTCTGGTTAATCAGTGTCATATAAAACTGAGGCCTGATGTTTGGTGTAAAGTTGACCAGAAATCACTGAATCCACATTTCAGTCACATCTGCATCAGGGAAAAGAACGAGAAGATAAATACATCTTTATTCTAACCCTGAGAAATACTGACGTGAAAAGGTAGAAAGAAAAAAGGTAGAAAACTTTTCATTCAAATTAAGTTGTAATGTTTTACTGATTGTTCCCTCAGTGGACGGGAATTTTTTCAGATGCAAATAAAACTTTTTGAATTCAGACAGTAACATTTTTTACAAATAGTGGATAATTTAATTAATGGATTAATGAGTTTTCTGCAGATTATAATTTTTTTCCTCATTAGAACAATTTTAAGGAACCCAAAATCCTGCTTTCCTTTTTTCCTTCGTGGTCTGTTTGTTACTATTTGTGGATGTGTATGTTTGTCAGTATATATATTTTTAATAAAATACAAAAGGACTCTGTGGTTTGAATATTCGTCTTGATATAAACATTGTTAAGCTTCAATGAAGAGCTGGAACAACATCATACACAATTTGAAATGTTTGGTACCGTGATGAGCAACTTTAACCTAAAAGACAGAAAACACTCAATATTCAGGAGGCAAAGAAAATAGAATAACTTTAATAAACACTGAATGAGCCAGTTCCTCTCAGATCAGATCAGGCTACAAAATTATTATTAGTTTTCTTTGTGTCGTCAGAAGAGAAAAAAAACAACATACGTTCCCAATTTAAACCAAGTTCACTCTCAGATATTATAAAATAGTCTCCCTGGTCGTTGATTAAGGCTTTTAGCAAATAATGTTTTAAAATTCATCACTGATGCAGCTTCTAACAGAACAAAAAACATGTTTCTTCCTTTTGCATCACAACCAATATGAAGGTATTACACATTACTTACAGTTACTTTGTGACTCTGTGTTCCTCCTGTGGAGCTGAGGATAGAAACCACAGCGCATCGTGTTTCTTTCTGTAAATGTCTTTTCATGTTGTAACGATTTGAGCTCTTATTCTGAAGGACAAGAAGTCGCTTCAATGGACAAATGTAAAAATCGTTTTTATGGTATCAGTCCGCTCTCCTGTTCTCTGTCTGTCACTGCATCACTGCTCCCCTTTTTCTCCTCTTCCTCTTTCTCCTCTTGTCTCTTCTGCTCCTCCTCCAGCTCCTGCTGTTCTTTGACGTCGGCCACCATCAGTTTCTCCTCCACATCCTCAGGAATCTCCACCTCCATCAGATTCTCCATCCCCGTCTCCGGCTCGTCACCAATCAGCACCTGGAGGGAGGCAAAGAAG
This sequence comes from Hippoglossus hippoglossus, assembly GCF_009819705.1. NCBI lineage: Eukaryota > Metazoa > Chordata > Actinopteri > Pleuronectiformes > Pleuronectidae > Hippoglossus > Hippoglossus hippoglossus. Next base: position 4,435,581 of record NC_047155.1, read on the forward strand.
AAAGACAGGTTTACAGTCACAACTAAAATGTAACTATTGGAGTTTTCATTGTAATAAGGGAATTCATCATTACAATAAAATCACAAAGAGCAACATTTCAGGTGATTATTGATTATTGATATCTTCACTGTGCCATTAGATCATTTGTACCTGGATCAGTTTTTCAACAGTTGCTGCAATGTGCACATCCTTCTCCCACTTGTGATACTCTCTCATGATCGGATAAACGTTCTTCTCTTTTAGTGTCAGTCGACCATCTTTGGTTGCCGTCAGCTACACAAGAGACAAACAGTGAAGAGCTCAACATGAAAACACATGTTTACACATTCTGTGTGTGTGTGTGTGTGTGTGTGTGTGTGTGTGTGTGTGTGTGTGTGTGTGTGTGTGTGTGTGTGTGTACCAGTAAGAGTGTTTCCAGCAGCATCTTTCTGATGTCAGGGTCTGCATCTCTTTTCTTGTCCTCTGGCAGATACTGCAGGTCCACAGGTAAACCTGAGCATCACATCAATATAAATAAATATATTATTCTCTCTCTCTCTCTCTCTCTCTCTCTCTCTCTCTCTCTCTCTCTCTCTCTCTCTCTCTCTCTCTCTCTCTCTCTCTCTCTCTCTCTCTCTCTCTCTCTCTCTCTCTCTCTCTCTCTCTCTCTCTCTCTCTCACATTTAAGGACATTTTCAAGGCAAACATATCTCTGGCAGTAGCAGCTTCACTGCTGAATCGGAGCAGACACACTGCTTAGAGTGAACAACTGACAACATGTGGCAGTATGTGGGGACGGGAGACGTGTCACAGTTCTGTCTTCTGGAATCACGACACAAAACCGTGGACGTTTGGACCACGATTTCTGTCTCGAAATTCCACAGGCGAGGGCCAGTGAAATAAAATGCAGCATCACCTCAGGTCTTAGTTGCACCAGCATGTACAAAGCAGAAACCGGTGTGACACTGAGTTAACTAGTTTAAAAACAGAAAGACATTCTGACCTTCATTGTCTTCTTCTGACAGCTCCTCTGGACCGGCCAGCGGCAGCAGGAGGAAGGGCAGGATGTCCACAGCCTCACTCAGCAACCACACATGATGGCCTGGACACAGTGAGGACACACGTCAGATACCTGGACGAACTGTTAGGATTTACAAGGACACTGCTAATGTAGCATCTCTTCTTCATTCTAGCTCTTATTATTATTATTATTATTATGTTTGACTGTGTTTACTCTTTCTCTGAATGGACGGATCTTTCCATCATCACCATCAAATCCCGAAATGAATGAAGGAAAGTAAAAACAGTCCCGGGCCTCATTCTGTATGACACATCCATCTAGTGTTACCGTGGTGATGTCATTGTGTAGACTCTTGTGCTGAACTATGAATCAAAACCTTCACTGTAGGAATCTGCAGCCGGACTCCTCATCACGACGTGTGTCTGGTTTAACTCAGGCTGATGTGATGATGTGTGTGTTAATGTGTGAATGTGTGTCTCACCGTGGTCAAAGCAGCAGTTGCGCAGAGTTCCTACGACTCCTCCTCTTCTAAGCGCTGATGTCCGGTACTGAGTGAAGGGCAACAACCTCTGGAATACACACCTGCAATATACGCACACGCACACAGTTACAACATGTTGTATGTCATAACACACCCACAATGAGGTTGGGACAATTTCATTTGTCGACACTACCCCTGAAAATTAATTTGAGAAGTCAGAGAGCAGATGTTTCGCATGTGCACAGAAGAAAAGGAAATCTGTCCAAGCAACAAAATATCTGAGTGTCAGCGAACAGTTTTGAGCACAAGCGAAGCAAATCCAACAACAAGCAAGGTTTGTTTGAGTGCAAGCGCAGGAGTGAAAGCATTACAAGATCTGAAGGTGAAATCAATAATCTCTAAAACTGAAAGACTACAATCTTGAACAGAGGAAAGAAAACATACTCTCACTGGCTCCGCCCACTTAAATACCCGTGCACACTGTTGCTGCAGTAACTGGGTATGACTGACAGTTTATTGAAAAGTAGCTAAAACTTCAATGATGCAGACCCCCCCTTTGACCACAGTCCTCATCCTACAGTGTATTCAGTCACCTGTCCTTGTCCAGGATGTAGTTTCTGGCCTCGGGCAGCTGTGTCAGGTTGGACAGCAGAGGACCCAGGTAATGGAGATTTGCCTTCTTGTTGAAACCTTCGGTGCAGAAGAGCTCCACCAGTTTAGTCAGACCAACGTCCTCCTGCAGGACCTGAACCAGCACAGACACGTTATATCTGTCGTTATCCAGCACGCTGAGCAGGACACAGACATGAATCCTTCTACTATTGTCCTTAGAGGTTAAGTGCGTAACACAGCTCATGTATGGTGGAGTTAAGCTGTGTGAAGCTTTTAAATGAGCAGCATAGTAGAGAGAGCACCAGGTTAATATTCACTTTCACTATAAAAAGGCTAAATCAATACATTAGCCATCAGAAAAGGTTATGCTATTAGCAAATGTGGGAACCAGCCACTGCCCCCCCCATGCCTCCCCACCAAAACCTCTTTCCAGGTAAACTGGAACCGAGGTGACTCACCGGGAACACAGTCTTGCAGGTCTTCTCGTGGCGGGTCAGGTTGGACAGGATCTTGCAGCTCTGATCAGAGAACCAGTACTCTGGATCCAGAAGGTTCTTTAATAACACCGGAACAACTTTAACATCTGCCACCAAAACCTGCGTGAGACACAACCAAGAACACACACACGTAACATTAAATCAACACTCAATCCACAACATCTCTGAGGGATGTATAGTTCTTTTTGTTTTGTTTTATTTGCCACTTACAGAAGTTGTGTATAATTTTTAATTTTAGACCTCACCTTGTGCAGAGTCTCATCTGCTGACAGGTTGATGAAGATGTGGTAGCAGTCCTTCACTATGGCCATTGAGGGGTCAGAGGTCAACGCAAAGAGAGCAACAAGTAAATCAGGTTTAGTACGGAGGAAGCGGCAGCCATCCCTAAAAACAAACACACACACAAAGACATGGGGGTTACGTTAGAATTTACATCTGATAAACAAATATGCATCCAACAGTAAAGGTACAGGACAGCAATAGATAAACATGTTACACTTGAAACAAAACCATTTCAAGGTTGTTTTTGTAGATTCTTGAGATATAAAGTAAAGTTGTTCCAGTGAGATATGATTCTATAGATTAATGTTAATAAGAAAAAAGATATAAGACACATTATAATGTAGTTGTGTGAGTGGATTTAAGTCCGTGTTTAGGTGCTTATTAATTTCAGCGTTATTGCAAATGTGTTGTACTAAAGTGTTGTTCATTGATAGACAGCACTCTTCTGATATGCGAGTTAAAAATACATCCATTAACACTTATATAAATGTTATACATATTATAAATGTTAAATAATAACACTTAATATTGCATCTTATTAGTGATCTGTATTATTATAAATACACTTTTACTAATGGTTTTGATTCAGTGTCATTCATAGCCATCACTATTAATGGCATCACCCCCCCTCTTGCTCCTCGTGGTCAGCCTACCTGTTTCCTGACAGTCCCAGGATGTTTTCTGTGGTGTGACCTTTGACATCAGGACGTGTGCCGGGGCTCAGGAAGGAGAGCAGCTCCGCAGCCTCAGAGTCACTCAACATCTTCTAACCGAGTCTGATGAAGAGCAGCAACACCACGGTTAACCATCCGGTCCCACAACAACACTATGGAAATACTACCACCCTCACTAGGCTGATCTGAAAAGAGTAAAAACCAAACTGTGCATGACAGGAAACCACAACAATACATATCACATATCAAGACTAAATTGACTCGTCTTTACTGTGTTTTATTGTTTATGCAAACTACCATATATTTTCCACGACTCTGAGAACAGAACAGTTTTAAAACTCTTAAATGTTGAATGACTCATGCACCTTGTGATACTTTTGAGTCAGGAACAGTAACACTTACCATGTTTACACAGTAATATATTAGCTTTAGTTGTCCCACTGTCAACACATTGGAAACCAGTGTCACCTCTTCACTACTGTGTCATAACCAGGATATTAACATATGCAAAGATTCAGTAAAATACTTGTATTTACCGAGGCTACATCCTGTCTATGGTTTGTTTATTAGCATTCAAGTACGTGTTCGATGACATTTTCCTTCAGCAGCTTCATTTAAAACGTCGTTTTCTTACCAGACATCAGTTTTTAGTTTGAACTAAACAATCTGTCAGTTTAACAAACACATTAACTCTTCACTGCATGCTAATGTTTAATATGAACAATGAGCTATAAAACGATGTTACCTTTCAGTGGCTACAGGACGAGTCTACTTCTCATGTCGCTGCTGTGCTTCTTGTAAACATGTATTTTATTCTTCTGCTTGTGAACGATCACAGTTCACGTGTGGACACTGCGGCTCAGCTTCCGGCTTTACTTCCTGCTTCTCTTCTTCTCTTGGTTCGCAGCAGCTGGAGGGTCCCAGCTGCGTGCTGCTGCCCCCTGTGGTCGTGTGGGGACGCTCCATGTTCGTGAACCTCCAGATGTTTCGAGAATATTCTGGTATTTTCTGGTCACGTGTTTATGGAGTATAAATGTGACGTATTCTGGGTTATCGAGTATTATCGCGTTTATTTTATACCTTTTCATTCTATATGAGAAACTCACAGATGTAAATGGAACAGCACATATTATATTTCATTTTATTTATCAATTTTATTTGATCTTTTTTTTTTTTTTAATCAATTTTAGTTTTTATTTCAAATAAATTTTCCTTTAACTCCAATTTCATTGTAATTCTATTTTTCAGTTTAGATTTTTTTCAATTTAATGTTATTTTAAATCTTTATATTGGTGGTATTTATCTTTATATGAATTCTAATTTCTAAAGTATTTAATTGTTAATGGTGGGAGGCCTGCTAGCCTGCTGCTACGGAGGGGAAGACCGTCTTTATATTAATATACGGTCTGGATCAAACTGGTGAACTGACTGACACTGCCGTCCTTTGAACTAATACAAATCTTCTTAGGAAATGTTTTGAGAGTTAGGAAATTAATTTCTTACACCTCAAGAACTCACATAATGTGTAACACTGTATTTAGACGCAAAATAATTTGACCAAAAACTCCTCAAACTTGAAAATTACACACATTGACACACACAGAGAAACAGCAGAACAGGTTTTATGTTAAAGATATTTTTACCTTCCAAACTACTTTATTGATATATTGAAAAAAAAAAACACATACAAGACATTCACATAGTTAAGTCCAATCCGCAACTGCTACCACTCACTCCAAATGTTGCATTGAAATGCTGATATTGCATATTAACATGTTCCCCTTCGGATTAAAAGGTACAGTTCAACCTTTACTGTCTCCAGACAACATTTGGCCCTTTAACTCTCACACAAACCATCAATGAATCAAACGCTGCAGAATGTTTTCTACTTAATTCTTAAAAAAAAAAAAAAAAAAAAAGTCAACTTATCAAACTCCGACGCAGCATTTCAACATTTAGGATAAACAGAAAACTTTTAAGAATATCATAGCTGTGGTGAAGACAGGAGCGTTGCTGTACATGTGATTGTGTTTACAGCCTCCAGACATTTCAGATTAATGTTCCTCCATGTGGACTGGAGGCTGCTGGGTGAAAAGAGGAAAAACGCCCAGGGCTCTTTAAAAGAATAAAAGGTCAGACACAGTGGAGGATGTAGACTGAACAACGCTGATCCCTCGTTTTCCAATGTTGAAATATTTTACTTTTCACAACACACACTATATTCGTCTCACAGATTTTAATATTACTTACATACCACTGCAAAAAAAAAAAAAGAAGAAAAAAAAATGACATAAAGAGAAAGTCTTCAGCGTTTTGATTCAGAAAACATTTCACCAGACGTGTGTTGACAGGAGAGAGTGAAGGAAAGATTGAGCATCAGTCAGATAATCAACAGTTAAAAAATATTCAACAGCATCAAGAAGTTCACCACGAGCTGCAGTGGATCCCAGTCCATGCAATGGAGACAGATATTTAGTTCCAGCTGTACAAACCCTGCTCCAGGTCAGGCAGGGGTCGTACACAGAGTTTTGGTGACTCAGCATTTCTTCCTGGTAATTATGTGTTGCCATGGTAAAGTAGTACTACTGAACTTTAAGGAAACGACTGTAGTTATATGAATCGAAGTCTACATCTCGGTATGGTGACAAGACTATTGTGTTCAAGGCCGAGAAAGGCATCTGAAGGCACTATGGAGTCTGATTGGCAGACAGAGATCTGCAGGCGGCCTGTCTCTGTTGGCTCAGGGCGGGGCAAGTCCATCATCATCATCATCATTATCATCATCATCATCCTCCTCTTCCTCTTCCTCCTCAGACTCTTCACTCAGCCTTGTCTTTCCTCTTGGACGTGAACGGGACTTTACTGGCTACTGTCGACCCCATCGAGGAGACGCCGCCGGCCACGGCTGACACGCCACCCTTCACCAGCCCCACACCCATCGAAGGCACCGTGGTCACAGCCGACTTGGTGATCTCCAGGCTCTTGCCGCCCACCCAGACCACTCCGCCCACCGCAGCACCCACGACACCCTTGGTGACGTTGAAGAGGCCGCCGGTCACCCGCCACATCATGCTGGGGGTAGCCACCACATGGTCCTTGCCAGGATCTGTGAACAAATGGAACACAAGCATGAGGAATCAATATTTCCATTATCATACCTACATCTGCAACTAATTACCTCCGCCAAGCAACACAATGAAATGATTTTATTGGAACTTGGCGAAAGGATGGGCCAAGAAAGAACCCATTTACATTTGGAGCAGATTTGATTAAGGGAGCGGACACAGGATTCTTTTTTCTTTCACTTTAACACTGTGAGGTAAGATGTTTTTCAATATGTTTGTGAATTTGTAAAGAAATAAAACAATCTTGATGAAAACCCTCAGGCGTATTTAGGGGGTTGATCTCAATGAGTGTGTGTGGGGACTGTTGGGCCTTGGCCGAGGTATTGAACCTACTGACAACTCCAGTTGATTGATCGATTTATTCTCTTCGTCTATCGTATCAGAAAATACAGAAAAATGGCCATAAAGATTGGGTTTCATCAACATTCCAAAATAGAGATTTTCAGTTTTCAATGACAAAGCATCAAATCCTCACAGTTGGGAGCTGGAAACTGCAAAAATTATGAATTATCCAATCTTTAAAAACACCTCACAACCACATACTTTAATTTTTTTTTTTTTAAGTCCCAATCATTTTAACAAACAAGCTGGTTACTGTAATTATTAGGAAATATTCCTGAAGCAGGACTTAATAGTGAATTAGAAATAAACTACAGTGTGTTCATATAGACAAATACGATAGATGAATATCAGCTAATTTATGAGGTTTCTGATATTATATTACAGTTTGACTGTACTTACATTTGGTGTGAGGTGAGTCAGTTAGAAATCACATCCTATCCCAACCTACACCTCCCGACAACAAAGTCACAGCTGAGGTCGTGAAATTCTGAATTGTGCCGAGTTTAGCAAAACTAAAAGACCGGAGTCATGCAGGTGGCTGTGTGAGGCTGTATTTAGGTACAACAGTGCTTTCAGCTAAACGCCAACACCAGCGTTCTACTACAATGATAACATTCTTGTGTGTATCAGGCACAATTCTCATCATGTTCACTATCCCAAGTAGGCAGACGTTTACTTTGCATAATTGGCAGCAGGTTGATGAGTTTTGCAGGAGTTTGGTCATAAATCAAGTTGGATGAATTAGAATATTTAACCTGAGGATATTAGATGAAAAGTCACCTGAGTTAAAAGGACGTACATCTACTGAATGTTGCAATATTTCACCTGCTGCTGGTGGTGTCAGAAAAAGGTCGGGGAACCTCCTCCTGTACTAAATTTGATGGCAACTCATCAGATACTCGTTGAGAGGTTTCAGTCGGGACCAAATGACCGTACCATCCCTGGAGTGATGTCGTTGGCGTGGCTAAATAATGGTGACATGATAAGTTTGGTAATTGGCCGTTCCTCAAATGCTTTAATGAAATCACGATTATTTCTATAAACCTGGGATTTCTTAACAACCCTCTAATGATCAGATCTGTACAACTCACCTGCTGAGTAATGATCATCAGACCTGATAAAATGTCTGAAACAGAATCATGATACAGACTGAGAGCTGCACGGGGGACTCGCCTGCTGCTAAGGATCTCAGTGGGACACAAATAGCAGGTTGGAGCTGCGGCCGCATTTACGCAAACACACATATTCCCTGGACAATCCAAGACTTTCTGAAATAGCACCAGGCAACATGTGAGCACAGATTGCACCATATTCCCTGCTGATGGTTTTAGCATTGAATTTCAGCCTCCGGGGGGTGGGGGGGGGATCTTGCTACTTACCCTCTGTAGGCTGGTCGGAGGCGGGTTCAGCTTCTTCCAAAGCCACGCTGGTCCCAGGCTGGGGCTCCACGTTAACACTGTTCACATTCTGGAAAACACAGGAAAACCACAGGCTGCTTTACTATGAATACACCAAGTATCCCTGTACTTATCTACCTCTTACATGTATATGACTGCATTTACAATCTAAGTACTTATGGGACTGAATATTTTTCTCCCTCAGTTACAGACGCAGCGCCCCCCCACGGTCAATACTTTCGGAGAGAGCAGCAAACCAGCGAGACCAACATGAAGCAATCCTGCTGCTCTACCCACATGCTCCTCTCGGCCTCCCCTGGTCAAGAGCTCTTCACCTCCCAGGATTCTTGCTGAGTACAAGGCTCAGAAAATGTAACGTGTGGCAAAAAAAATGTACTTCTCTGTCTCCCGTGGTCAACAGCATATCACTTCTCTGGTTCTCCCCTCAGAGAATGAGGTATCAAAACTCCTGACAGCTGGACCCCATTCCCACCAACCTTGTTCAAGTCATATCTCAACACCGTGTGATAAATGCTTCACTGGCATCAGGGACATTTCCCACTGCTGTCGAACAGACTCGGGCACAAAAAGGCTTCACTTATGCTCAAGTTAAGAACTATTGACCGGTGTTGTAACTTCTTATATGGGGCAATTCAAAGGGGGGTTTTCAAACACGTATTAGAATTCCTTTCACATAATGTCCTCATGATCCAAATGAGTCAGGATTTAAGAGAGGACTCAATGACTTGTCTGTGACATGTGTCTTTAGAGCAGCAGCGTAGTCTTCACTTCTTATCTACATGGACCTATCAGCAGCCCTTGATACTGTGAACCAGTGGTATGGGCAAAGTGCTGTCTTGGTTTGAAGCCTATCTCTATGGGTGTTCCTTCAATGTGTCATGGCGAGGTACCCCAAGGTTTGATACTGGGTCCCCTTATCTTTACAACTCCACATGACATTCCGGCCAAATAACCCACAGACATTCTCTCCCACAAATGTCCACATGGATGAAGGAACTAAAAAACACACTCAACTAAACCTCTCTAAGACATATCTTTTAGAAATTCTGGTCTCAAGCCCAATCAAAATGGCCTCTTCATGTCTCGCCCAAACCAAGGGACGGAGAAATATGGATTTTAATGTTTAATGACCAGCAGCTACCATCCTCTGAACATGTTGCAACTGTTTCCCAGTCTCTTACATAAGAAATCAGGCCTAACTGGACTCAGTATGTCACCAAACTCTTGGTGCTGCCCATGGTCATTTCTCTCCTCTACATATATAATACCCTTCTGTCAGGCCTCCCTTCAAGCATCGTGAAAACCTTACAGATGGTCCAGAATGGGGCGGTGCTTCTGGTAATGATCAGCCGCAAAGGGCACATGTCACTCCACTGTTCAGCGACCTCCACTGGATATACCCGGCCAATATAATTCTATTAATCAACACATTCCTATAGAGTGAAATCTGGGTTGGCACCCTTCTATGGAGCCTTTTCAATTCTCAGCTACTGCGCTCCTCCAAGGAATGTTGTTTGGTATTACCATCCCTGCACACAAGGCAATCACATACCAGGCTGTTCTCATTTGCGGTTACTTGATGGTGAAACAAGCTCCAAAATGCTATGAGAGCAGGGGCGTCGCACGGTATCGTCAAGAACCCCAAGAAGAAGTCCCCTCTTCTGAGAACACGTCCTCTCCCAACCCCTCTACCATGAAAACATGACTTTCTGAGCAGGTTCTACCCACTTCTTTACCTGACGTCCTACTTTTTGAGATACAGCCCTTAGAACGTACTTCGAGGTCCCTCAGTGGTAAGTCACTCTGGATAAATGTGTATGCTAAACCACATGAAGGTGTTCTATATCCTGTGATTTGGTCAGAAAGGCCCAACTGGTGTCTGAGCACGAGCAGGAGAACCTACGGCCTGGTGCTCATGCTGTTGGTCTGTGGATCCAACCCTTTCCACTTGTGACCCCTCAAGTTAAAATGTGTTGAATTTGAAGGTTAAGGGTTAAAGGTTAAGGGCTAGGAGATGCTAACCTCTTATCACAGGTGAGCGTGAGGCCACAGAGTGAGCACTATTGTAACTAAACCACGGCTTTTTGATTATGAAATGTCCTTATTTCACTAATGCATAATGTAAAATGTTAATTCCTGGTGAATCCTCCTGCTTCACTCCAACCCCCAGTTTTTCTTTTCTCGAGACCCACAACTGGGGCCCGAGGTGAAGAGCTATAACTGCAGGTTATCATCATCATGTCTGATAATCTGCTGCCACTGTTTCACCTGGAAATCCAAAGTGAAAAATGTTAATGCCATTGGCCACTGCTGACGACAATAAGCAGAGAAAGCAAACAGGCCACGTAGAGACTACAGAAGGAGCAACCTGTTGTCACGGTGGAAATCCACATCATCACTCGTGTGGCTACAGAACTACATCGTACGTCTTATTGAAAATCCCCTCCCTCACACACGCAGTCGCTGAACCACATGTTCCCACATGTCAAAAGACGCTCGGTGGCTTCTTACCTTCACCATTGTTCCCCGTGTTTCTCCTGCAAACACACCTGAGAGAAACTCGAGCCTGGAGCAGCTTCTGTTTCAGCCGAGGAGCCAAAACTCTGCCGCAGTTGGACCGATGTGTTTTCGGGAGAAAGCTGCAGCTCGGACGGTGGAAGGAGGCCGCTTCTTCTCGGGGGAGTTTTCGGCTTTTATCGCATTTATACGCAGCAGCAGCAGCAGCTTCCGAACTTCTCCTCAGACTCCGACTCAGGCTGCAGCAGCTTTTCTCTCTGACTGTTCTGCCGACGTGGCGCCTCCACGCACACACATAGACACATAGACACACATGCACACGCACACACGCGCTGCCACGCACTACACTTCCGCTCACAACCTTCAAATTAAAAGCCTCACAGTCATCGCGGTAAACAATTTTTTTTTTGGGGGGGAGGAGTTTTTATTTATTGAGCAGGTACAAGAACATATATGGAATGTTTGTTCATATTTTCGGTTTCATAACAATGCCAAAGTTTAAGCTTAACATAAATACATAAGTTAATACATAAATACATGTTTTAATTAAAAAACAACAACAAAAACAAAGAAAAAGAAAGTTTTACACACTGGTTCATTCCAAGTTTGCATATATGTTAAAGCCACCTGCATCAAAACTTATGTTCTGTGCATTTCTCCTTTGCGTTGCAGATGAATGTGACTATGTCAAAGCATATAAAATGTTATCATCTACTTTTTACATTTTTGCAACATTTAGCAGATGTTCGAGTATTTTCTATACCCTCATTTAAAGTCTTTTAAACATTATTTTTGTCTTTATATGTTAGTGGAGGCGGAACATACAGATATGCAGGGTGAGGCGGTTGTAATGAGGGTCACTTTGTTATGTGGTGTACAGATGTGCACAGAGACCACCAGACTGCCATGGCTTTTAAAACGTCTATGAAGAGTAAAACAATATTTCAAAACGTTTCATTGGTAAATAAATGCAGAAATAAATACTTAAACACATTTAGAACTTAAATACGCAAGGTGATCACAAAGACTCTGTCTGTATGTATGTATCTAAGTATGTATCTAAGTATGTATCTAAGTATGTATCTAAGTATGTATGTATGTAAAACTGGTAACTGCTCAATTACATACATTTTAGGTCTTTATTGTGAAGACAGGAAGTGGCTTGTGGGCGGCTGCTGCAGCTCCAGCTCCGGATCCAACCCCGGATCCTTCATCATCCTCATCATCATCATCAGTCAGCTGTTTGAGTTAGAAAGGACTGTGTGTCCTGACCCTGTGAACGTGTCTGATGCGTCATGTACATTTAAATGGAGACTCACGTGTAAACTGAGATGTGCTGCTCTCACATGGATTCACATGCAGGTCGAACTGTCATGTAAACTGAAACCATGACGGTGAAAATAGTGTCGTGTAGTGTAGTGTAGAGAGTCAAGGGTCAAATGCTGCATAGAGATATTGATTGAAATAGATTTTATAAAACTGTCAGAGGACACACAGACATCAGGGCTGTATTAACCGAAAGGCCAGGGTAGACAAAATACTACTACTACTATTAATAATGATAATAGTACTAATATTAATAATAACAACAGTAATATGAGTATTAATAATGATTGTAATAATAATAATAACTTTTAGATTAAATAGATACAAAAATAAACGACTCTAGTTGATGGCAAATAGATAAACTAAAAATGTAGTGACCACAGAAATATGTTGCTGCTCCATTCTTTGTCCACTCAACCTTTTATTTATTATTATTTTATTATTTTTTATTATTTTATGTTTTTAGATCCTTGTTTAATCAAACAGACAAATAACAAGGCTGAAAGGAAAACTTCTTTAGTGGAGGTAAGTTGAGGAAGGGAAGGAAATGAATGGCAGCAGCTCTCAGAGAAAGACATTTATATTTAATTTATTTAAGAACATGCGCGTGTCAGCGGTGAGATAAACAACAGAGGAAATGACAGAAATGGTATGAAGGCTCAGCAGCTGCAGGAGTGAGCCGCCTCCACTAGATGGCAGTAGTTCCGCCCCTCCGTTTAAGACCAAAGAAGAAGAAGGTGGATTTTGTTCAGGCACTTTCTCCGTCGCATTGTTTGGGGTCCTGACTGGAGGCTCGGCGCCAGTCTCCGGCTGTGGTCGAAGCTCAAGTGAATACGTGGAGAAATAAACCGAAATATTGATTAAATTCAAGTGTTTAGGAAACTTTGGATCCTCCGTGGTGCAGCGATGAATCTGGAACTTCTCGGTGAGAAACTGAAACACAACATTTTCTCTCAATCCGCCATGTTCTCGCTGGGCGCTTGTTATGGTTAGCATTAGCCTAGCATGTCAACAGCTGCCAGTACGAGTTAAATCAAAATGAATCATTAGAACCGCTCTTTTAACTTTCTAATGGTTTTTTTTATTTGAATTTCTTCCCAACCCGATAAACCGATTCTGACAATGACTTATATATCAACAGTTGCAATTGAATGGAAGCAGGGGAAGTGTTCGTTAGCTTAGCGTTAGCGTCCGTTCGTTTCCCCAGTTGTATTTTTATTTGAATGTTTGTTTACGGTTGTGCGGTCAAACTTTATATTTGTTAGTGTTCATGTTATTCTTTTCTCTTAAGATTAATGGGACCAGTGTGAGAGAAACAACACACAGCTGGTCCATGTGACAGCGGCACTAATGCCACTGGTCAGGGAAAACATTTACCAAAGCTGCTATTGTGCACAATGGAGGCAAAACAAGTTTATTGTGTAGTAACTTTACTACAGGTCTATAGTGTAGTAACCTTACTACAGGTCTATAGTGTAGTAACCTTACTTCAAGTTTATTGTGTAGTATCCGTACTTCAAGTTTATTGTGTAGTAACCTTACTACAGGTCTATAGTGTAGTAACCTTACTTCAAGTTTATTGTGTAGTAACCTTACTTCAAGTTTATTGTGTAGTAACCTTACTACAGGTCTATAGTGTAGTAACCTTACTTCAAGTTTATTGTGTAGTATCCTTACTTCAAGTTTATTGTGTAGTAACCTTACTACAGGTCTATAGTGTAGTGACCTTACTTCAAGTTTATTGTGTAGTAACCTTACTTCAAGTTTATTGTGTAGTAACCTTACTTAAAGTTTATTGTGTAGTAACCTTACTACAGGTATATAGTGTAGTAACCTTACTTCAAGTTTATTGTGTAGTAACCTTACTTCAAGTTTATTGTGTAGTGACCTTACTTCAAGTTTATTGTGTAGTAACCTTACTTCAAGTTTATTGTGTAGTGACCTTACTTCAAGTTTATTGTGTAGTAACCTTACTTCAAGTTTATTGTGTAGTAACCTTACTTCAAGTTTATTGTGTAGTAACCTTACTTCAAGTTTATTGTGTAGTATCCTTACTACAGGTCTATAGTGTAGTATCCTTACAGTATGGTTCTTGCGTTTGGCCTGATGTGGTGTGAATGGGGGAAAAGTTTGGGAGATTATCATTTGTGTATTTCTACAAGCACAACACTAAGTGGGAGGTTCCGTTGTGTGTGAGCCAGCTCTCACTTTAATCCACACAACATGAGTTATTGTTATTTTGTTATGTGAATGTGTTTCTCATCACTGTCTCTTTGTTATTCCTCTTCTAGAATCGTTTGGGCAGAACTACCCAGAGGTAAACCAGCAGCTCTTAACGTACACACGAGCTTGATAAAAGTCCCTGTTCATATTTGTGCACTGAAAATCTTCCAGATTGAATTTACCTGTACACCACAGTAATGTGATAAGCTACTGTGACTGCTTCTTGTTTCATTGTGGTTGTTTGTGTTGTCAGGAGGCAGATGGCACTCTGGACTGCATCAGTATGGCCCTCACCTGCACCTTCAACCGGTGGGGCACCCTGCTGGCGGTGGGCTGCAATGATGGCCGCATTGTCATCTGGGACTTTCTCACGCGGGGAATCGCCAAAATTATCAGTGCACATATTCACCCAGTCTGCTCTTTATGGTGAGACACATCATACAGTGTGTGGTGGGGGGGGGGGGGGGGGGGGGGGGTGTCACTGTCTTGTTAATGTATAAAATAATTATCTTTTTGTTTTGAGGTTTGAATTGAGTATGAGAAAGTGATCTAGTCACAGTTCATAAAGATGAACTGTTAAACTGACAATCGGTGCCAAGCTCCTGAGCAGTGTTTATAAAATCACTATTTTATGATGTGGTTTGATGTCTGACCAAATCAGCATATATACAGGTTAATGATGAGAGCTTTGCTATAAGCTGTTGTTATATTGAGTGATCATAGTCATGACGGAATCCATTTGTGTGTGTGTGTGTGTAGCTGGAGTCGAGACGGACACAAGCTGGTGAGCGCCTCCACAGACAACATCGTCTCACAGTGGGACGTCCTGACTGGAGACTGTGACCAGAGATTCCGTTTCCCCTCGCCCATCCTGAAACTGCAGTGCCACCCCAGAGACATGTGAGTGACTGGGCAGCATCTGTCTGTACATGTGACACGTGAGGTGATTGGTTGGTAAGATACAAAAATGATGTCTGTGTTTTAGGGACAAGGTGCTGGTGTGTCCCATGAAGTCAGCCCCGGTCCTACTGACTCTGTCAGACTCCAAACACGTTGTCCTGCCTGTGGATGATGACTCAGACCTGAATGTGGTGGCAGCCTTTGACAGACGGGGCGAGTTCATCTACACAGGCAACGCCAAAGGAAAGGTCAGTTTCTCTATTAGTCGAAATCGGAATTTGAACATTTCTAAAATGACGCAATGGCAAATATCGATGCATACAACCCTCCTTAGACTGCTCTGTTTTTTACCTGAGCTTTACCACTTCGATCAGCGGAAATAACATTTATAACATTTCCCTCCACTCACATTTTATACTCAGAACATATTTTATGCAGCTGTGTCCCTTTTTTCTGTTTTCCTTCACCATTGTATCTACTTCTGTCTGTTGTTGCAGATTCTCGTGTTGAACACAACCAATCAGGAGCTGGTGGCGTCTTTCAGAGTGACAACTGGCACCAGTAACACGACGGCCATCAAATCCATCGAATTTGCAAGGAAGGGCAGGTGAGAACAGGATCAGAGAACACAAAGAAACATACTTTAAAGTCCCAGCTGTAAAATTTAAAATTTGTATGCTTGTGATCTAATTTTAATTCACCTTTGTCCACCTGTCCCTGTGCAGTTGCTTCCTCATAAACACAGCAGATAGGATCATCAGAGTGTACGACGGCAGGGAAATACTGACGTGTGGACGAGACGGTGAACCTGAGCCAATGCAAAAACTACAGGATCTGGTCAACAGGTATGTCACCACAGGACATACCCCAGTTTTGTAGCGCTGCATCTGTCTCTTCCTCTTATCTCTGTGTGTTGATTGTCCTCCACTCCTGATCTCCCTGTTCAGGACGCCGTGGAAGCGCTGCTGTTTCTCCGGGGATGGTGAGTACATTGTGGCCGGTTCAGCCAGGCAGCACGCCCTCTACATCTGGGAGAAGAGCATTGGCAACCTGGTGAAGATCCTGCATGGAACCAGAGGAGAGCTGCTGCTGGATGTCGCTGTAAGGATCTCGGAACTGAAATTCTGTCTCAGTAGAGCACAGTGTCCAGACCTAACTATTGACACAATACTTTTGTTATTGTGTTTTCAGTTATTTTGAGATGCTTTGTTGTTTACAATCAGAAAATTAACCATCTAACCTTAAACTTGTCTTCAGTGGCATCCTGTACGTCCCATTATCGCCTCCATCTCTAGTGGAGTGGTGTCCATCTGGGCTCAGAATCAAGTGGTAAGTAGACAGAAATAGTGAAGTTTACATGTACATGAGGGAAAGTGTCACAGATGATTTATTTCAGTCTTAATTCTTTCATATTTTTGGGATGCAGGATCAAAAATATGGCTTCATTTTGTGGTTTAAAAATGTCTGAATCTTTGTTCGTCTGCAGGAAAACTGGAGCGCTTTTGCTCCCGACTTCAAAGAACTGGATGAGAACGTGGAATACGAGGAGCGAGAGTCTGAGTTCGACATCGAGGATGAAGACAAGAGTGAACCAGAGCAGACAGGTAACACACACACACACACATAGACACACACACACACACACACACACACACACACACACACACACACGCAACACAAAGATGATGAAGTTCATTTTCCGGCTCCTCAGTGTGCTGCTGTTGTTCTATATGTCATATACATTGAATTAATCCCATGAGACAAACTGCCGACTGTAGGTAGGTTAACCACCTGTTCTGTTATCAGATGCACTCGTTTTAACTCTGAACTCGTTCTCATGTTGCAGGTGCAGACGCTGCAGAGGATGAAGAGGTGGATGTCACCACCGTTGACCCCATAGTTGCTTTTTGCAGCAGGTGAGCGAGAACGAGACAATAATCTACTACAAACAAGTACAACAGTGTTTCTCTCTGATCTGAGAAGTATTGTGTTTTTAAGCATTAAAAACTTTTAACATCATAATCATAGTATCATAACTGGAAACTAGCGGATGCAGGTTCAGTTGTTTTCATCCATGTCTTCACAAACACATGTTAATAAAATCAAACTAACAACATCAGATCTATACTGCAGGTTGACATCAAGTCAGTGGTTGTACTGTTAATAATTCAGAATCTTCTTTAATACTGTGTCATTTTTATCAGTATGTCATCTGCATTCATCTGCTGAGAGTAACGTCTGTTTGTGTCCTGTAGTGATGAGGAGCTGGAGGACTACAAGGCTCTGCTGTACCTGCCCATCGCCCCTGAAGTCGAGGATCCTGAAGAAAACCCCTTCGGCCCCCCACCGGACTCCTCGGTCCAGTCTTCTGCTCCAGAGGAGGCGTTGCCTGCCGGCGACAAGAAGCAGCGGCAGCCTTCATCTGAAGGCCCGGCCAAAAAGAAAGCCCGCACCACCACCATCGAACTGCAGGGGGTGCCCAGTGACGGTGAGAGAGAAGGACACAAGGATAAAATGTGGAAACTGCAGGAAGTTAAAAGCAGTTGCGGATGAAAAATAATATTTGTACTCGTTAAAATGGTGACGTCGTAACTTTCCGTCCATGCCCAAAATTGTTCTAATACTAATACTCAATACTGGTTTATGATCCTGAATTCTGTAAAAAAACATAGTGACACTCATCACCCGCAGCTCTACTGTGTGTTCAGTCTTAGAAGATAATCAGTGAAGGGCAACAGGGCCAACCATGACCACTGCTCTGTGCTCTCTCTCCTCAGAGGTGCACCCCCTGCTGGGCGTGAAAGGGGATGGCAAGTCCAAGAAGAAGACAGCGGGTCGGCCCAAAGGCTCCAAAGGTAAAGACAAAGACTTCACCTTCAGACCCAAGCCCTACAGGGGCGAACGGCCCTCCTTCCCCGTGGAAGCCTTGGGCAGCTCTGGCCCGGGAGTTGGAGTTGGAGGAGGAATAGGGATGAAGGGCAGGGCAGAGGGGGGCCTGGCCCCAGGTAAGCACGCCACCGGCCCTGCTGCTGCCTCTGGGAGCTCTGCTAGTCCTGCTGCCCTGCTACTCTGACACCTCACCAGCCCAGCCTGTCTCCAAAGCACCCCACCCCCCCACCCCCTCCCTGTACTGCTTCCTCCAACACCCCACCCCCCCCTCCCAACCACGCAGCTCAATGACTACTTGTTGTAAAGCCACAGTCTGGAGGTCAGAACACTGTGTGTGTGTGTGTGTGTGTGTGTGTGTGTGTGTGTGCGTGTGCGTGCGCGTGCGTGTGCGTGTGTATTTAAATCACATCTGATCCATTGGAAAGGACTGAAATCACACAGTTTGATCTGTTATCACTAAATGGGTTATGAATCCAGACTGAAGTTTATCTGTCATTAATAGTGATAATAATAATTATCTTCTACTGGACCCATATGGGGGAAAGTTACTGAAATATTCAACAGGCCTCTTTTGAAATCTCTTTTAACTTGGTCATACAGGTGAATGCGGTGGCCTTGTAAGATCTATTGTAAATACTGATGTTATGCCTCCTTGCTGGTGACACCCAGTGACCTGAGGGATTATAATCTCAAATTGTCAGTCCGTCCCATTGTTGTGAACATGATATCTATATTGAGGGAATTTCTTCAAATATGGTACAAATGTTCCGTATGTGGTCGAAGGTCAAAGGTCACTTTGCTCTTACAGAACATGTTTTTGTTCCTCTTGAACCTGATGTGTCACGTCTGCTTCTAGGGAAATTTTCAGATTTTTTTTCCAGTTGTCACCTGGACTCAAAGATGAATTTCTTAGATTTAAGTGACGGGGACGTCATGAGTCTGGACTATACATTTATTTAGACTGAAACTGTACCGGTTGGCGGAAGCACACATCCACACTGTGGCATTATGAGCAGTGTTATCTGTGATCAGTTGTCTGATTACAAACGAGCTGTATGTCTTTACGGTCCGATGCAGTTTGCACAGACAGTTTTTCTCTCTCAGACTGTGGCTTTATGACTGTATTACCTCCGCTAACTTCACCCTCACTCTAGATAATTTGCTGTCCGTTAAACGTTGGTGAAGTTGGACTGTGGTTTGCAGATAGGTGTTGACGGTGAGATAACGGTGGGATGGTGCAGCTTGTTTCCTTGCAGGCTAGCTGGCTAGTCTACATGTACTTCCTGCTTGGCCTTTGACCCTCCTGCTCCCGCTCCCAGCTCGCTCCTTGAGTTTGCCATGTGACATAAACGTTGTCTGCAGCAGCTTAGATTCTGTCAGTGTCTGTTTCTGTGTGTGTCAGACAGATGTGAGGTGACGCTGAATGTTGTTTCCTGTCAGCATCTATGTTTGACCTCATCGTACTCAAAATTCCACCAATATTCCAGACATTGATTGGCCTTAATGTCGATTATTAACGTCCCACTCCAGTAGCTTATTGCACCTTCCTTCTTCCTAAAAATTACATAATCAAAGGGTTTGTCATGAAAATTCCCCTCATGGTCTTAAACTGGCTTAAAATGTAGCTCTGCACCTTCCTTCCTCATTTTGTGACTGGGATCTTTGAAAAATGAAAACTCTGAATAATCTTTGCTGTCTCTTTGCTGAATCTGTTTTTTCAGACTGGCATTGGTTTGCTGCAGAGTTAAGGTGGAAATACGGGCTGGCTGCTAATTTAGCTCAATATTTCTTTCTCATATAAAAGGCAAAAAGGGAACATGTTTAAAACGAGTGTGTGTGTGTGTGTGTCATCTGCCCACTAGTTTTATCTCTGCATCAATTGAGTAACTGCTGAAGGTGACATGTTAAGTTGGTTAACATTAGTCTGTTTCCTAGTTTATTTATGAAGTTAAGCCACTTGAATGCGGGTGAAAAAAACAAAGCTGACATCGTCCTGAAAAGTTTCTTAAAAGGATAATTAGACATTCTGGTAAATACACTCACTGGATACAGATTGTTTGATGATAATCAGTGAATACCAGCAGTTTTAGTGTTAAAAGGAAAAGCTGAGAACCGCGTACAGAGAATGACGTGACTGTTCAGGTCATCATGTGATTAGTGCTGTGGACACATTTCACTGTTATCATGTGCAACATCAGATTACAGTTTGTTAGTGTTGACTGTTGATTTCTGATATTTATTTTAGAATCTACAGTAGTTTACTTGAAGCAGAACACTATGTTAACCATGTTTTAATGTTCTCGATGCGTCCGTCTGACAGTATTTGTGTTTTTCTGCAGGGACTCTGGTCTCACAGTCGTACAAACAGCACGACATCGGAGGGATGGACTGATCGTGGCTGTGAACACTTGTGGAGGAAAACCAATAGGCTCAGACAAAGACACAAATCCTGATGTCATGTACAGACTGTGAGCGAGCAGCCTGTTTGGTGTACAGACTGTTTCCTCTCACAACCACAGGGAAACTCCTCACGCAGGAGGCGACAAAGAGGGCGAGAAGCAGCCAAGTCGCCACAGTAGATATCACATGTCCTCTGTCTCTGTAGATTCCGTCATGTATAGAACGCCTGCGTCCTGATAGTGTGTGTGTGGGTGTATGTTGTCTCTCTCGTTGTTTTTTTACATATTAAAACATTCTGATTTATAAGTAAAGCTCTGATGTGTGAACTTTGTTTTTAAGGCATGACATGTACATATTTCCCACTGTCCAGGTATTAGGTATATTCCATATATTCTGTTATTTTTATCTGCAAAACCTGTATCTATTATATTTGTTGATAAGCTGCTTCCTTCTAATACCACCAACACAGAATGATCTCAAGTCTGAGACACTATTTGAATAAAGTCAGTTTTAAAATTATTTAAAGAAATTACAATAACCTTTATCGATTTATTATGGTTGGACAAATAAACTAAAACAACTTAACTAAAACATTTTGAAACTTCTCAAAAGAATCACTGACCAAAATTATTTTTTTAGGGTCAGTTACTTTCTGCAATTAGCTGTTTTTACATAATGGTGTATACTTTGGAATGAAACCATTCTTAAATGCAAAGTTTCCCAGGTAGAAATATGCACTTAATAGTAGCAATACTTCAATATAGAAATACTCCAAAAACATGTGAGTGAATGTTACCCAGAGAGTAAAAGTGTGTAAGTAACAAACTATCCAAAAAAGGCAAAGTACATAAATAATGCTGATTGGGATTAGAGATTAAAAAAGCAGTGTAAAAATCCACCCAGTGCAGATCTGTCCTCACAATGAAATGGATAAAGCAAAACTAAACAACTTTTTAACCTCAAAACAACAGCTTGAGTAAAACCAGTTTGATGGATAAGTGACCGTGAACATGGGGAGTGTTTCCTCCTTCACTCCCTGTTCTACGTAACTGGTGAGAAGAACGGACTGAGTCACAGCTTCAACTGTTACAATCAGCTCCAGTGAGTTGAAGAGTGAAGCTGAACTGTAGATCAGTTAAAAAGACTGAGAAGTTATTAAAAACCAGAGTTTATCTCCAATATTCAGCAGGAAATTCTGCACATAACCATTTAATTGCCCACATCAAACCCTCACGTTACAATCAGGTTATTTCAAAACACACCCCCATGATCCTGTCTTTGTGGGGCAGGTAGATCTCTCTTAATGTGAAGAAACAACAGGATGGAGACAGATCACTTTACTATCAACAACACTCACTTCCTGCTTTTCGCTCTCATGTGACTCAACTTACTCAACTTCTTATGAGGCTAATGTAATTATTGAAATGTCTTAATATGGTAATATTGAAATGTGTAAATATAAGTATGTAAATAACTTAACCTTTTAACATTATAAACATTTTTTTGTAAATTAACATAAACACATGAATTACTTATTTTATTCAACCTCAGATCATTTAAAAATAATTTAGAAATATTGATAAAAAGTACAAATTAAGTTGCTTGATGAGACTTTTTTGTTCAAAATCAAAACTTTATTCTCTCAACACTTTTTCCACAAACTGTGTCTTGATTGGACTTTTACTTTTTTAAGCCACAACCGGAAGCAGTATTGTGATAGCCCGCGTGGAGTTCCGGGGCCGGGCAGCAGCAGCAGCGGTACTCGGAGCCTCAGTACTTCCAGTACTTCAGTAGTACTGCTGCCAGTACCCGTGGGAGTACTTGTACCTGCCGTGCCACCGTCGGGCCTGTCGTCATCATGGAGCTGGACAAAATGGACGAAAACGAGTGGAAGTATCACGGGGAAGGAAACAAGAGCCTGGTGGTGTCACACGTCCAGGTGAGTGAGCTAAGCTAACACGAAGCTAACCCCCAAGCTAGCCCCACTCCAGCCCCCAGCCCCCCCCCATCCGAGCTAACGCTTCGTGGCCTCCAGCTCGCTGCCGCTGCCGGGGGAGACTTTGCGGCGAATCTGCGGAAATGTTCCCGGAAGAGGGAAAACGTCCACCGGCAGGATTTCACCTCCCGCCGGTGCCTTTTAGCTCGTGTTGGCCGCTGTAGCCGAGTTGCTAACCAGGAGCTACGAGTTCCCATCGGTCCATCCAATGAGAAACGTCCTTCCACGGGAGCAACAAGTGTCGGAGCAAGTGTCCGACGATCGGAGTCGTGTCGGCGGCTTGTTTCCAACCAGAGAGACGCACTGACCGCGTTGCCATTTAATGCAAATCCCCCCCCACCCCCCCATTAGCACAGTGTGAGCTAACTTAGCCGTTAGCATCCCTCCCATCCGGGCGAGAGAAACACACACACACGCACCGCGCCGAGTCTAACCCGGGGTTAACTTCCAGGACTGAGCCGGGACAGGGGCGATGCGTTCCGCTGACCACCACCACCACCACCCCCCCCTCTTTTCAGATGAGTGAAAACCAGTTTGACGGACTGTGGGAAAGTGTGATTCACGGGACCAGTCTGGACGTGTTGTTATTGAGCAACCGACGAGTTAAGGTCACATGTAAGCGAGGCAGGGCGTCCCCGGTCTGTTGATGTAATGGAGGAGAAATGTTCCCGAGCGGTGATTCACTGGTTTCATTCAGACGTGAAGAAATGGATCCTCTGCTGTGACACTGTTTACACTGTTCACACTGTTCACACTGTTCACACACCTTGGGGAGGTTACACACATTCCTCCTCAGGCTACACTTGGTTTTAAACTTGTCTCCTCTAATTGAAGTAGTTTGACATCTTGACCCCCCCCAAACATGTTAAACATGTAGTTATGGCTCTAGTTACACCGCCGAGCTGTCATCACGTCTGTTTTACCCCTCGGGCCATCGTCTGATCGCCTGCTTATTCAAAGTTAATTAATATTGAACGTATCAAGTGTCCAAATCGCACTAAATTCAAAAAAAATATGAAGAACGGTTATTGAGATATTCAAGTCACACACAGACATTTCTGGAATTCTAAGATGGACACATCAGCCGCTGTTTATCTGTATCAGACTTTTTTTTTTACCCCCTAATTTTGGTATCAGCTTCCGCCTCAAAAAACCCACATGAGTCGCTCACTGGTGCCGACCTGCTGCGTTCGAAGGTGGATTTCCCAGTTCCCGTGTGACTGCATGTGAAGGGTTTGTCTGGTTTCATGTGGGCACATTGATAGGACACCCTGATAACCGCCCTGTCAACATTGTCTCAGGTTCATCGTCTTTGCCTAATCTCACCTGAGTGATGACAGGCTTCAAACTGTTTATACAGTTCATTGTGCCTGAACTTTCTTTCTTCACACAGACACACAAACTTACAGTCCAAAGCTAATGGTTGCAGGCCAACAATGGTTCCAGTCAGATTTTCCCCGACTCGCTTCACACTTTGCAGAATGGATTTACGTTCCAAACGCCCTGGAAAAACCGTATCAGTGTTTTCTTCTTAACTCTTCACTGGGCTCCTCTTCTCTTCTTGCAGCTTTCCAGAGTTCTACGTCTGCTCAAGTATCCAGCTGAGGACTGTGAGAACCCACCGCAGGTAAATATCAGTCTGTGTGTTTAAAGCTTCGTCCAAATCACCATATCACTCAGTAAATACATATTGATGACAAGCACATGACGTATGATTTGGATTTTTACAGGTGTGCTTTTTGATCACATTGTTTTTTTTATTTTAAAATTTGCATTCTTTCTTTAAAGAACATGTTTTTTTTAGACACTGGCCAGTCAAAGCCTGGGTTTGGCTTCTACAAATTTTAAAATTAGGCCTATTTTCGCCAGGCAGTTGATCCATCAACCAGATCAGACATTTGAATAACTATTAAGTAATTAAGAAAATATATATTTTAGCATCTATTTGATAGTTGTAGTAGAGAAAAGGGCAGGAAGTGGGTTTGTGGGGAGAAAAGAGGGTTTGACATTGAAAACAGGTTTTCTAGCTGGGGGTCGAACTGTGGCTGTCGTGGTTGTATGGAGGCGGTGCCTTTACCATAAGGGTCATTTTGTGCAGGTGGCTGCTGTCAAATGATTCGTAAATGTATTAAATATTATCAACAGCAGGGCTAAATGACCTAAATCTAATTTTTTAAAAGAGGATATTTAATATCCAGGCGTATCCTTCACATTGTTACTCATCCCTCAAACCTCTTCGTGACCTTTTCCTTTCACATGATGACTTCTAACATCAGCTGTTCTCTCTTATCTTCCTCCATCTTCACGTTTTGCCGCCGGTAAAGTGCTTCTTGCAGCATCTGACTTGTTTGTTGTGAGGACTCAACCACTCCTGCCCCCCCCCCTTCATTCTTAGACTCTCATCATGTTTGTGCTTGTGCCTCTGATCAGTGGGGTTTCCAGTCGGCCGCATATTTGATGTGTGTGTCAAAACTATCGTATCCAAACCACACCCATGCAACAGAAGCCTCCCTTTTCTTGAATGAAATAACAGCAACTCAACTTATAAATGTGTCTTCACTCATGTCTGCACGGGGCGTTCCCATGTACACACATACAGGTAGTAGTATTAATCCCGGCTGCCAACAGGCCTGTGTGATGTGAGAACTGTCAGTGATCCCAGTGACGTATGTGAGACTGGATGAGCTTTGACTGATGTTTAAGTTCAGGTTCATACCTGTTAACAGTAGAAATAGGAACTGTTTGCAGAAACAAAAGCACAAGAACAGTTATTCTCAAAGCTTGTGAAATAACCAGCTCCCAAAATATGTGATTACGTTACTGCTGTAATGTTGGCAAACCTGTTCCTGGTCTGTCTGTGTAGAGTTGGGCTGATCGCCCCACGTCTGTGGCGTATGAGTACTCCTCTCTAAAAAATATATAAAAGCCCATATGAAACAACATTTAAACCCCCTATATCCAGATTTTTATTTGGATCTGCACCAAATTGCATGTACTCATAGATATCAGTCCCCTTATATACCTGTTTTTTAAATAAAAAAATCTAGATCCATGAATTATTCACATAATTTTGTGAAAATGTTTCGTAATAGTTCAAACAAACAAGAATAGTTGTAGCAAATCTGGATCCTGTAGCTCTGGAGTCAGACAAACCTGCAGAATGACGACAGAAGGAAACGAATTACTGAAGAAAGAAAATCTAGAAAGGTTCTTGACTCATTTGTCAGAAGATGTCGTCTATATGAGTCAGACTGTTTATCCAACCAGGAAAGAAAACCTGTCAATGAACACGAGCCTGTTAATCAAGACCCACTGACACTGAGGACTTTGTGACCTTCCTTGTGAGCGCAGAGTGGAAAAATAACTCCACTTCTCTGTCAACATGTGATATGGAGTCTCAGATCCGGTTGTGACTTGCTGGTTTACCTGTCTGTGTTTGTCCTGTAGACACCGGAGCAGGCCTTCAGGCAGATCCAGAACATTGTTGACTTCAGCTCCAACGTGATGAGCAGCCTGCTGGGAGAGAAGTTCATCCACAGCGGGGTAAGGCTCTGTTTGCTGTCATTCAGGTTTTACATCCTTCGTCTTTGTCTAAGTTTTAACTAACAAAACAGTGAAAGAGTTCCACGGGTTTAGCATCTTGCTCCCACGTTACTGTCTGGGGAAAAAAAAAGATCAATAGATGCAGCCCAAACTGAGATATGAGATTTTCTTTTCTATTCGTCTTTCTCGTCAAAACATTTCACACAGCTCCCCCTGGAACCATGAAGAGCTTGAGTTGAGTTTTTCACTTTGTCTGTTTCCCTCCTCGGGACCTGGGAGGTGGAGTTCCTCTTTAAAACTGAAACAAACAAGACAAGTAATGAACAAACACACGCAGCTGCCAGACGAGAGACTAAAACACACATGGAGACGAATTATTCTGCAATACTGCAAAAAAAAGCTAACGTATCTTTAACGTAGAGCATCAGAGGCTGTGAAACCTTTCTCTGTGAACTAGCCGCCAGTCTGATGGTATCAGAGATATGAGATAGTCTGTGGAGAAATACTACTTTAGAACCAGGGTGCAAACTTCTTACGTCTTTGTCCGAGTGGAAATCTGAGTTTTTCACTCAGAAGGTAAAAAAAAAAGAGACTTCACATGTAGTTAGTTACAGAAAGATGAACGAAGAAAGGCAGTCCCGTTAAATTCAATCAAACCTGTGCACAAACAAAGATATCGGTCTAAATAAATGATTTTTATTGAAATGGAATTGTAATTTTTGCTCAACTTATTTTACAAATTAAAAAGATCTAGGGGCTGTTTTGTGAAATCTTGATAGAATAAAAACAAACAAAAAAAAAACAGCCGTGCATAAGCTCTTTTTAACCGCAGTGTTATCCAGTTGGAAAATATAACCTGTTCAGAGCTCGGAGATAAACAAGATTTCTTGCGTCACAAATTTCCCCCAAAAAACAGTGAGTTAGTGTTGAGGTCTGAAGCGTTCGAGCACATGAGCATCATTCTCCGAGTCAGATGGGACCTAATTTTAGTTTTGTTTCTAAACTGGACGTCGGAGTTTTTTACGGCTGAATTTATAATTCTGTCACGCAGAGGTTCTTAATGTGCGGTGTGACGTATGTGGACATGTGACGGTAATTAAATGATTCTGAATCTGTATCTGATGCTGACTGATGTATGCGATTGTTATTATCTGAATAATTTGCTTATACTGTACGGGAGGTTTTATCGCTTCCCGAGCCAACAGCCAACTGCTGCTGAAACACTATCAGCTGATCACAGTGTTTTACATACAGACGATAACAGAAACAAAGGCAGATGTTCTGACTTCACTTCTTTACAGGAAGTGGTCAAACTGCCGCTGGAGTTTGTACGGCAGCTGTCAATCAGAGTTCAGCATCAAAGACCAGGTAAGATGGGTTTTAATCTTTTCAGTGGGAAGCATCTGGTTTTTAAATCTGTTAAATGACCAGTTGGTGTGTGTGTGTGTGTGTCAGCGTGGCGCTGTGATAAGGTGATGGACATCTACAGCGGCTGTGCTCTCTGTCTGCCCAACCTGACGTCTCCAACTCTGCACCAGCCAACACACGCTCTTCCCCTCTGCATCGAGATCAAGGTACACACACACACACACACACACACACACTCTCTCTGTTCCCTCCTGAAAAGTAGCCACAGTATGGGAAGTATTTGCCTGTGAATGACGTCACTGTGGACCAGAGGTCCTGAGCTAAAACAAGGAATCACATGAGTGTTACTGTGTGTAAGTGTTGTTCAGCAGCTGATTTGTGTTTGTTCTGTTTTCAGCCTAAATGTGGCTTCCTGCCGTCCTCCAAACATGTCAGCAAAGACATCAAGACTAAAGTGTGTCGCTTCTGCATGCACCAACACTACAAGGTAACTACAACCACAGTACAAAAATATTGTCCAACTAATACCTTAGGCCAACTAGATATGACCCCCCCCCCCCCCTCTCTGTCTCTCAGGTGTCCAATGGGAAGTGGAAGAGACGCAGTCTTTACTGTCCTCTAGACCTGTTCTCAGGGTGAGATTACTGCACAGACTATTGTTACCATCAACACTGCTGCATTTAAGAAAAGTCACAGGAACAATCAGGAATGTTTACGTTTGAAAAATGTGGAAACAGTAAAAGATCCTGATTGTTTTTTAAGGAAACGTTTAAAAATGTTTCTTGTTTCCTTCATGTTTGTTGGTCTGGTCACTGCAGGTGATGTAAACTTGCACATGTTGTAGTTGTTAGACGACATGAGAAACACTTCTCTGTGTAATTCAGTCCAGCACATGAACGCTGCCGCCTCCAAAAACCTTTTTCTATGTCTAACTCCTCAGTGCAAATTCAGCTCCTGATAGAAATCTGACCGTTCAGCAGCTGAACACAATGTTCTCTGGTTTCTGTTGATCAGGAACAGACAGAGAATGCAGTTTGCCATCAGACAACTCATAGAAGAACCTCAGAACAACTTCAAAATCTTCAAGGTGAGACACAACCACAGCCTCAGTCCTACTCTGTGTAATGTGAAACCTTTTGTGTGTTTGTATCACAACATCCAGCTCCATTAACAACACAATCAATCGATACAACCACTGGTGTAAAGGAGAGATTCACAAGTTTTTAAAGTTTTAAAATGGTATAATCAAATGACCATTAAAACAGAAACACTGCTCTAGTTCATACTGGGAATTAACCTGTAAACTAAAAGGTTACTGTAAGTTTAAGAATGAATTTAAGAGATTTTCAAACAAGGCAAAACAAAAGTGGTAGAAACTTTTTGGAATTGATGCAGAGTAAAAAAATTACGATACTGATGTTTCTGCTGAAAATAATTGACATTGAATCCTAAGATCATCAAACCCTTTTGACAGTTATAATTGACATTTCATAGTTTAACAATAAATTTGATCATAAACTATAAATACAAAGAAAATACAAATGTAACCAGATATAAAGAGCATATTTTTATGTAAAATCTAAACACAAATGCACATTTTCTGCACAGTTTATTCTGTTCAATACGTTTTCATATCAGCAAAGATAAACACGATACTGATGTCAGTGAGCGGCTCATATTGACAAATACATCAACCGACCAATGAATGGATCAGGCTCCAGTAGAAATGTAAGTTGTTTTATTTTTACTGTCCGTCGGCTCTGAACCTTTGCGTGAACCTGAATTCCACAAAGTCAAACTTTAGAAGATAAACGCGTTGTCGTCTTACTCGGACAGCTGAGAATGAGGAATGTGGATTTTGTCACGATCACATAAATCACTATGAAAGCCATTAAGAGCAATGAAGGAGCAATAGAAACCAGTTTAAAACAAAAAGCTCTCAGTGAAAGATTCTGCCAACGGCAAGGGACAAGTTAAAGAGTTTTTACGGCCGTGACAATGTGTGATCTTTGCTCCAGAGCGACTCTTTGAAAGGTTATTACATCTTAAATGAGCCCAGACTTCTCCACTTCTCTGTTTGAGATCTGAAGTTGCTGCAGGTGTGAACAGATGTTGTGGAAAATGTTTCAAAACTATAAAAATCATTAGATCCTCTTCACTGTGGGATGATTGTTTCACACTGAGGAGTAGAACCACAGTAAGAAGACCTGTCTGTGTGTTTTCAGGGCGGTCAGTGCATTTATAGTAGTAAAGAAGGAAGTGACGACTCATTGGACCTGAACTCTCTGCTGCATCAGCTCAGACCGTACTTCATGTACGGAAACAACAGAATCATCGGTCACGTGACCGGCAAGGCTGTTCTCAACGACTTCATCCAGGTACATCCACACAACACACTGACATGCACACACTACTACACACACTGTGCGTTGTTTGAGCTGGTGGAAAATACAACGTGCGGTCTCTCTCTCTCTCTCTCTCTCTCTCTCTCTCTCTCTCTCTCTCTCTCTCTCTCTCTCTCTCTCTCTCTCTCTCTAGGTCCTGGTGAACGCCCTGCTGAGTGGTGGAGGAGGGCACGGCGGGGGGGTGGCGGACAGATGTGGAGAGGGGCGGAGCTTCTGTGAAGCCAGTCTTTTCAACAAGGAGAGGATTCGTCACGGTCAGAACCTGCTTCTCTACCATCTGATTGATTTGTGTGTGGCCAGGTCACAGTGAGTGAACTAAGCTGGTCAATTTATAAAATACTATTTTTAATTTAAATGTTGAGTCAGTTTCATTTTATTTTGTTCTACGTTAGAAATCAACCCAGTCGGCTGCAATTTGAAAAAAACAAGCAAACACAAAAATATTCTTTAACGCAAGTAGTTAGAGCTGCAACGATTAATAGATAACCTGAAAAATTATTTACTACTATTTTCAAATTCGATAATAATTTGAAGATTGTGATTATTTTGTGCTTTTTTTGTTTTGCAAGCCAAATAGTTATTGGCTTTTATATATTTATATATTGAGAAAACAATCATCAGATCAATTAGTGATGAAAATAAGTTAGTTACCATCAGTATTTATGTTCATGTTCGTTATCTTCATACAGGCACATGAATAAACGTGCAGATAAACCAACCCCAGAGTCGAGGATGTGATTTACATGCATGCTCACATGTGTTTTGTTTACAGACCAGTCCAACAGGTCTATGTGCTGCTTGTTGGTCCCTTTAACAAAGGTTTTCTTTGTGCTGCAGCTTCCTTTCAATATGTTTGTAATTAGAAAGAAGTATTTGTGTCTTTTCAGCTCAAACATTTTGGTCATGTTGTCTGAATTTGTTCTCTGTGTGTGTCTGTGTGCGTGTGTAGGCTCTCAGGATTTACCCAGCAATAGTGTTCTGTCCAGGATCCTTCAGACTCAGATGTTGGACACGCTGAACATCGAAGGTCTTCATCCTTTGTATCGCAGAGTGGAGCAACATCTGCAGGACTTCCCCAAGGAGAGGTAAGACTCGACGAGGCCCAGAGGAGAACGCTGTTGATTGAACTCATTGGTCTCTGACCTCACTTCCTGTCTCTGTCTGTGTCAGAACTCGACTTCAGATCGACGGGCCGTACAACGAGGCCTTCCTGGAAAAGCTGCAGAAATGTCAGGCTGAGGACGACGGCTCTGTGGAGTACGCCGCCGCCAAGGTTAGACTGGTTTCAAATGTTCCCAGTTATTCCAGTCGCTGAGTCACACAGGAAACTGTGACGGTGTGAGCTGACTGTGTGTCTGAGGATTTTAATGCTGCTTAAATCATCAGTGCAAACGCTGGGTTTTGTTCCCTTACAACTGTTTTCCTGCTCATTTTCAATCTTAATGCATAAAAAATGTTTAATTTGGCTGAGGTGGAAAAGTTGATGTATCGATAGAAGCAAAATGCAACAGTGCAGCGGAAACCGACTTTGAAAATGTTTCACAACCAACATGAAGCATTTGATTCCTCACATTAATACTTGAAGCAAATATAAATGTCCTATTTATATGTATTTATATTTCATGCTTTCTACATAGTTTTCAAAGTTGTAGAGATTTAACTGTTGCTCTTTTTAATTTCGTCCACTTGTTTTTAAACACCTGAACAGACCCA
Source organism: Hippoglossus hippoglossus (assembly GCF_009819705.1). Classification (NCBI taxonomy): domain Eukaryota; kingdom Metazoa; phylum Chordata; class Actinopteri; order Pleuronectiformes; family Pleuronectidae; genus Hippoglossus; species Hippoglossus hippoglossus. The sequence continues at coordinate 4,467,292 of NC_047155.1, forward strand.
AAATAGAAAGATAAAACCCTCCTGTATGTTCTGACTCCAGGTTCATCAGTACCGCGCTGCCATGACAGCCAAGGACTGCTCCATCATGGTGGCCTTGGTGCCGAGCCCTGAGGAAGAGGAGGATGACGATGAAGGGTGAGTCTAGTTTTCTCAGAAGAGTCTCATTAACTGTCTTGTCTTGAAAATGGTGAAAAATGTCGATTTTAGAATCACAAAGAGCCGGAGCTGAGACCTTGAAACTGCTTTTGTCCAAACCGTAGTGATGAGGTTTATGATTCTGTTTGTAGTACCTGATTATATCCACCAGGTGGAGCCAGGCGTTAGTGGCTCTTCCTCCTGTTCACCAACCCTCCTCCTCCTCTTCTCCTAGTCTGTCCAGTCAGAGGTGGCTCCGAGACTTCCTCTCAACCAGACCTCCGGCCTTCTCCTACTCTGTCTCCATTCTGGATCTGGATCCGAAGCCGTTCGACGCCATCCCCTGCCAGCTGCGCCTGGACCAGAGGATCGTCTCCTGCTACTTGAGGACCGGGGGTACCCTGCCGAAGGCCTCTCTGCAGCCGCTGCCCGGCATCTTCGCGGCTGCAGAGAGAGAGGACTGCACACTGCTCTTCCACCCGGTGTGAACGGCCACAAAGCGCCAGGCGACACTACAGGAGACAAACATATCTGACGCCACACTGATGCCTCGAACAGAGACGCCATGTTGAAGAGTTAAGGAGCAGAGCTGTTTATTCACTGCAGCACTTCCTCCTCCTCCTCACTCAGACCATGTTGACAGGTATCACCCTCTGGTTCCTGCTGCTGCTCAGCAACAAAAAAAATCTAAAGCAAGTTGCAGATAAATTGCTGGAAAACGACAAGCAGATGCATTTAGTTTCCAGAGCTTTTGTGATGTTGTGGCAGTTTGACATTTTACTCCTGTGCAGAGGTGAATCCCAACGTCACCGCTCCGTTCTGTCACAACTCACATCGACTGGAAACCTCGTACGAAGCATGGGTCTCTCTTTCGTTGACAAAAGTCGAGATTAAAGGACAGGTTCTCAATCAAGTCTTTAAAACAATAGTCAGGCGTCCATATTGAAATAGCAACTGGGTTTTCTTGCTGTAATTATTTCCACTTGTCGTTAAGAGATCTTCTCCTTCTGCACTTTCTATGTACATAAGTGATGAGGTGCAGAATCCACGACTGCAGAAACAAAGGTTTCAGTAATGAGGCTGGAGCTTAATTTACCTTTTTACAAATAAAGTTGGTATTTTCTGAAGTCAGATCTTAACAGTGTTTCCCACAGATAGTTAATCTATGTGGTTGCTGCGGGGGGGCGGGTCGCCCTGTGAGCACGTATGATGAGGACAGGTGAACTTGCTGCAGCAACACGCACAGTGGTGGTAGTATCTACCCATGCTATGCTTACTCATGCCTGCAGAGGACCGTGGATGTTTATGAATGTTTTTAAGGGAAACCAAAGAAGTGAGCGAGAGAGAGAGAGAGAGAGCGAGAGAGCGAGAGAGAGAGAGCCAGCGCCAGCGGGGCGGAGAGAGTTTATGTTGTTATGAGAAGTGTGATAAGTTTATAGGATCATTATGAAACTGTGGTCGGAGAAATTAGACCCAGTTAGCTGCCGCAGTCGAAGTTATCAGTGGGAAACACGGTTGTTTGATACTTTGGTTCAGTATCTCATTCTGAACTTTGGTTATAAAACTAAATGAGGGTTAGGACAGTTATCAAATGGGTTTAGTTCTGGATGCGTTGATTTCTGTCACCTTCCAGAGTCTTTCTGGGTAGTTTTCCACCTTTTGTGTTCTGGAAGTGTTTCCTTGTTGAACTGTGGTGGAGCGGTTGTAACACAGAGAGGGAATTTTATACTGAAAAGGGAGAAACTTTGACAAATCTGAATATCTGTGGTTTGTTTGAACACAAACTGCTGAAGCCTCAACAGTCTGTGGGTTTTGTAACGCACATCGGGATCAGATCTCTAAACTGACGATATGAACGGGATGATTACAGCAGAGGAAACCGTGGCTTCACTTTCACATGGACGCCCGAGTAGAAGGAACCTGTTCTTTAACCTCCTGCTGCTTTTGTCGCGCTTTGATGATGTCATTTCCTGAATGTAGGCGGGTGGGTGGACCAGGTTGTTTGCTGAAGCCTGTTAACAGAATCACAAGTTACCATGGTTACAGAGGAAACGTGGTGGATCTGACTGCCAAACAGTCTCAGCAGCTGGAGGAAGCAGTTGAGATGGTGTTTTTGTTTTTTATTTTTATAATTCATAATTCTTTTATTTTCATGTTGGAGTTTTTCAGTCCAACTACTCACATCAACTCAAACTAACTCATGAGACAGCTGCTTGGTCGTGTCACATTTGATGAGTAAATTGTTAAAGCAACACTACGCAACTTTTAAACCTCCAAACAGCAGCTTGATTAAAACCAGTTTGATGTTTCAGTGACTGTGAATCGTGAGAAGGTTTCCTCCTTCATTCCCACTCATCACCCTGTGACTTTGAGTGGGTTCGATCTCCTGTGAGGAGAAGTGACAGAACCACAGCTTCAACTGTCAGATTCAGCTCCAGTGAGTTGAGGAGTGAAGCTGAACTGATGATCAGTTATTAAAAACCCCAATATTCAGCAGGAAACTGTTAAAATGTGAAGAATTCTAAACAGTTCTGTGAATTTGTTACAGCAGCAGCTCTTCTGGTTCAGGAAGCAGAGGATCATGGGTAATATCAGTTCAGTGAGTGGAACGACTCAGATAATCTCTGTTACACGAAGCCCAAACGGCCCAAATCTCCATGCGTGGCTGCAGGGGGCGCTGTTGTTCAGTTAAAGTTGCATAGTGTTGCTTTCGAGGGTTCGGACAAACTGAAGACATCGCACGGCTTCGATAAATTGTGAAGGTGTTTTTTAAAAATATTTCACAAACTAAACAATTTTATTAATCAAGAAAATAATCCGATTAATTGATGATAACCGTTAGTTTCAGCCCTTGATGAGACAAAGTGACGACGAACCAGGTGAAGGAGCTGAGATCTGAAAGTGCAGAGTCGTCACAGCATCAGACAAACTGCAGCATCGTGTCCAGCTCTGACTTCTCGGCCTGTTTCTTCTTCATCATCATCCTCATCCTCAGTGACCGTGACAGTGAACGTCTCCTTTTGACTGATGTGACTCTACAGAGGGGTTTTCAAGTAGAGCCGGGGAAAGAGAGCAGAGGCTGCTGGGTAACTGGGCACGAGGGTCATACTGCTGCTCTGCTGGTTGTTGTGCCATAAGTGGCTTGTTGTGTGTCTATTTTTGTCCATGTGCCTAAATGTTCTGGTAGGACTGGAGGACGAGGGTTGTGTGTGTGCGTGTGTGTGTGCATTTTGAAACGCTCACTTTGTTGCAGGCTGCGTTCACAGCTGAGGTCGGAGGTCGTCTGACACCAGCGGCTGTGGACGCAGCCTCGAACTCTCAGAACCTCGAATTCCTGACGAACCGACGCTCCACGATGAGTTCAGGGACGCTGGGAGGTTTCTGAGGACGGCGACGGAGACTTGTGGAGAGTTACAGCTGTTTGACGATTGTTGAAAGGTTTTTTTTTTTTTGCGGGGGGGGGGGGGGGGGGACTTTTCTCGTCCAGATTATTGCAAGTCTTCTCGTTGTCAGGTAGAAACTTTGCGTTCTCCTCGTCCTCTGAAACCAGCAGCGCGCGAGGAGGCTTCAGATAAACTGGTAACACTTGATTTCAGTTCCTCTGGTTCCAGTGTCCACTCTCCAGCCTCCGTCACCTCCATCAGAAAACCAATCACACTACAAGACTGAAACCTCGGACGACAGAAACCCCCCCACCCACACCCCCCCACACTCCACTCTGCTCCCAGCGTTAGACGTGTTTTCTGGAAACCGTCAGCAGCTCTGTTCAGTCCAAACACTAAATCCACAGATTTTAGTTTCAGCTCCATCCAACACTTGTTTAATCTCGTCTCCGTCTTTTTTGACTGAAATCACACCGGCCACATTCCGCTCTGAGGTCAAAAGGCTGGAGAGTGAACGGCAGCGAACTGAACCAACCACTGATTGTTCTAACTGTCGAAGACGCGTCAGGCAGCCGACGAGGTCTGGACACGTTTAAACTGCTTGATGGCGACATGGGTTTGGTTTGATTGATTTTGAAACTTGAGCAAAAATGTCACAGAGTTAAAGTTGTGGGACGAGGATTCACTGCAGAGGGTTAAATATACTGTACGTTAATAACGACAGGAAACATTGAAGTAGTTATTTATCTTTAACAACACGAGGCCTCTACGTTCACAAGTGCTTTTTTATTTATCGAAGCAAAGTTTTAGGTCAAACGCTCGAAACACTTTGCAGGTGCTGGTAAAAATAATTCAAGTTTTGTTCTACGTTAACACAACAACGTCAATGTGGCCTAAAATAAAAAGGACGAATATGATGGTAGGACCGCAGCTATCAATTATTTTTACTATCGACAAAACATTCTCTGAAGTCTTTAGGTATTTGGACACGAGAAGCTGAAACTTATCGGGAATCAGCGTATGAAATATTTCCAGATAGTTTTAAAAGATTCCCTGTGTAGGTGTGTGTTCATCTTGTTCAGTAACTCCCACGTGAAATAAACATATTTTCTTAACGATAAATCACTGACGAGCTTTAAAAAAACCCCAAAGGTTTCATTTAGTCTGAAAGTATTTCCAACATTTTCAAAGAAGTAAAAATAAATGTTCGGTCTACTTTGTGATAAAGAAATGATTTAAGTTTTTTTGTTGAGCTCAAAGTTTCATTCTGGATCCTCAAAACAGCTTTTGACAAAATCTCAACTCAAGGTTCAATCACAGGCTTAATCTGTTGAAATGTAAATATCACACTTTGACGTTATTCTGTTAAAAGCTGAACTAAAATAACAAACTAAACCAAACTAAAAAAACCTTGAGACAAAATATTACGTAACGTTCTTTTTGTCAACTGCTGTTTCTGAGTTCAGGAAGAAACTCAAACATCTGTTTTCTCTGACACGTGATTAACTCAGGTTGTCAGAACGACACAGTAAACGAACCTTAAAACGACCTTCTGGGTTTTTAAAAGATCGTCGGGGATTTAACGCAGCGATAAAACTAAGATAGAAGATTCTAGAGAAGACAAAGTGTCCAGACCTCCGACCTCTGACACAGCTCCGTCAGGTGAGCTGGGCTCCGATTGGTCGCTCGTCCCTGCCTCCAGCTGCTGCCTGAGCGTCGAGGTGCGGAAACATCACAGCACTGTGAAACCTACAGACTCCTGAATAACGCTGTGTGTGTAAATAGCTGAGAGAAGAGAACTATTTGAAAAATACAAAGGCGACTCTGCTGTTTGGCATTTTGTATTTAAATTATTTATTTTTGTAGATTTTGACCAATGAGCTCTGCTGTTACAGTGGTGACAGTCGAGCTCTTTCTATTGAATAAAGATTTCTAAGAGACTAAACCAGCGCTGAGTGTTTACTGATGTTTGTGTGTGTTTACTGATGTTTACATTTGTTTAAAGTAGAAAATGAAAAACCTCTTAAACATTGAAACTAATTTCATTATTTGCTGCATTTGTGAATCTGTGAACTTAACGATACTGGTCTGGAAACAGTTTTTTTTAAATTTTAACTGCTGCCTCTAGTGTGAGTCACATGTCCTGAGAGAGGCTGACCGCCCTGATCACAGACTCCACCGCAGCTTCAGGTCCCAGAATCCTCAGCATGCTCTGGAAGGCGTCTGCAGCGCCACCTACAGCCTGAGAGGGAAACAACTGCAGCGCTGCAGAGACACAGAAAAAACAGATCGACAATTTTATTTAATCAACAATCCAAAACCTCGAATACAGGTTGTAATTTGAAATGAAATCCTGTATTTTACACAAATTTTCTGACACTTGGATCATAGATATCTCAGTGGCTCAACTGAACAAATCTACACCACATCCTGGGAGGGTCTGAAGATTTAGATTTATTTCTATTTAATTATCACATTTGTTTCATTATCTTCATTTTGGGTATCATTAAGGAAAAAATACATTATTTTAGCATAGATCTGTGATGTGAAAAAGAGTGAAGGTCTGATAATTCCTGGATGCACTGAACTGTCAGTATCAGTATGTTCAGGTGAACTCCCAGAGGAGCATCTCACCTCTCTCTGGGATCTTTGTCAACAGGTTGATTTTAGGAGTGACTCCTCCTTCTCTGGAAACTTCCACCGACCAATGAATGGACAGGACGCAGCTACGAATCAAAACAAACAGGGAAAATAATTCTACACCAAAAAAAGAAAGAAGCTGTCTCAGCTCAGCTTATTTGTGAGAATATTAAATAGATTTAACTGCACATGGGTTTTGTGTATGAAATAATAATTTACATGATGTATAAAGAGATGGTTATTTACCCAGGGAGCTCGGGGCGATTCAAGGTCATGACCTCTGACCTGCAGCCTCCAGGGAGAGAGACGACGGACGGGTACTTCTCCTGTAGAGAGTTTTAATCACAAGTTCACAGAGTTTGAACATCGTCACTGTGGCTTTCTGTCAACAGGTCTGATCTGGAGTCAGCAGAATCATCACAGGTAAAATAATGTGAAAGGATTTTCCTTTGGATCCTAAAATAACTCAAGTTATATTCTACAAAATGTTAAAGAACACTATTTATTTACATTTTTTTAAGGATAATGTCTGACTCTTAGTTTGAACCAAATGACCAGTTTATTATTCGGCCCCTTTCTTTGTGACCTGCAGTTTCAGAGGTGATTCCTGTTCCAGCTGTTTTTTTATCTTCTTTGACCCTTCACGGTTTGCCCTCGGGGTGGCGCTACAACATCTGTCTACCGACCTGAACTCTGTTCGTCTCCTCCATGAAAACAAACAAGCTTTTACATGTACAGACACATCAAAGTGTAATAATGAGTCATGAGGGAACCAGAAAACATTTGAGTCTCCATTTTGTTTTTCATCATGAGATAAAACATTTGAGAAGTTTATGATCACACACACACACACACACACACACACACACACACACACACACACACACACACACACACACACACACACACACACACACACACACACACACACACACACACACACACAGAGAGCAGGGTTGATGATGATCAGAATAGTTCATGAATGGATTAATATCAAACCTTTTAACTACCAGGAGACATTGAGAGTTTTTCCACATGTTCGTTTGATTTCTCAGAGAATAATTCATGGATCTTGATAAAAATCCGATATTTTGTTTGTGGGTGTGATCTGGTGCAGATCTTGATAAAAATCTGGATGTAGGGAATTTAAATGTGGTTTCATCAGGAGGTCAGAGGTCTGAGCTCGGACACAGTTTTATAATCAAACTGATTTTAACAGTCACCTTCTCATCCACCTTCGTTCTGGGCTTTAAACATGTTGAGCAGAAACCTGTTTTTCTCTCTGACACTCAAGCAGGATGTTTATTCTCGTGTGACCTCTGACCTCCGTCCTACTTCTTCTCCTCGTTCTGAGACGTTTCTGTAACTGAAGTCAAAGTGGACTCAGTGTTTTCCTCTCCGCTCTGCAACATGTGGGTATTTCACTTCTGCCCGTTTGCTTTTCAGTCTTCCTTGGTTTATCCTGCAGCTTGTTGGCCGTGTCCTCCCTTAGACAGGAAGACAGATGTCAGACCTGTCTCTCTCTCGCCCTCTCTGTCTGTCTGAAACTCTCTCTCGCTCTCTCTCTCTCTCTCCCTCTTTCACTTGGTTTCAGCTGCAGCACAAATCCTGGCTTTCCTTCACAGCTCTGTTAGCCTGCTACGCTCTACACAACTGTTCCATGCTCTGAGTGACGCCGAGGCTCACACACACACACACACACACACACACACACACACACACACACACACACAGTATCATCGCAGAGACACAAACGCACACACACACACACACACACATCTCCTGGAGCTCCTGCAGAACCAGAGGAAGAGAAAAGAGGCTGGAAGAAATTGGCCTAAAGTCCTGCAGCTGCCTTCAAACTGCTGGTAATGTAGAGTTAATGTCCGTCTGTCTGTCTGTCCCCGGCTCCTCCCCCTGTCTGTCTGTCTCTCCGTCTGTCTTTTCATGATTTGTCAACATCTGTTGCTGCTGTAGAATTTCTCCTTCACAGATCCAGAAGAAAGAAAGAAAACCCAGAATGCTTTCACCCTTGATTAACGGAATCTAACGTCTCGTCCATTTAACGCAGCACAGAATCTAATCGTTTCACTTCGAGAATACTTTCACTGATTTAGATCTCTCTCCCAAAAAATTCCCCTCCGCTCCCCGATGATGTTCTGCTGCGTTTCACAACATGAGCTGTGAGTCAATGCGATGTTCGGAGAGCTGGGGAGAGAAGAACTGAACCAGAGCGAACATCTTTATTCAGGGTTTCCCGTATTTTTAACTGACCTGGAATCCAACCAGTCAGCTGTAGCTTTTTATGAAACTTGGTGATTTAAGAACAGAAGTGATGCTTTGAGCAGAGCGATGCAAGACTCGACGGACTCAGACTTCATTTTCTTTTTCATCAGTTTGTGCACAGAGGATGATGAGACTGTTGTTAAGTTGGTTTTGGATCAGAAACAGTCGACTGACTTCTCGTTTCCTTCAGGACGTAAAGTTTCTCCTGACTGACATCGACTGAAAACACAGGAGGAGTGTTTGTTTCCTCAGGTTCATAGTAAACAAAGGACGACATGACTGAGTGTTTATCACCCCCTGGTGGCTGGCTGCGGTATCAGTCATAAGTCCCGCCTCTTCCATGTTAACACACGGGACATGGACCAAACTAAAAAGTCTAAATATACGTCAAATGATTTTGACTCAAAGATGTTTTCTGTCTTTTTAGGTAGTTGTCTCTGATATGTTTGGTTTTAATGCGACACTGAGAAACAGAGAAGAGCATTTTTCTATAGATTCACAGACTAAACACAAACTGATATTTAAAAATAATATCTGATTGTTCTTAGACTGGTTTGTTTTGGAAAAGTTTAACAAACAGTGAAGGTGAAGAGACTTTCTGGTCGGATTGTGATTGTCAGGTACTTAAAATCAATTTTACACAATTTTTAACTACAGAGCTTCACTCAGTCAAACTTCAGTCACAACTTACGTCTGAAGAAAATGTAATTTTATGACCTTAAAAGAAGTTTCCTTATCGAAAGTTAAACCAGACCTTTAAAAAGTCACTTTGAGAAACATGCCAAAAAAATCTAATAACAATAACAGATAAAAAAAGTCATTGTAAGTTTTTTCTTTAGTCCAGTTATTGAGTGAAATCCTGAAGTAAGAAAACAGAGCAGTAGAAACAGCAGCAGATTTAAACACTGTCTGCATTTCATTAACCCCCCCCCCCCCCCCCCCCCCCCACACACACACACACACGTCTCCAGGTTATTTTTATCTTCTACCGTTGCTGCTGGAAGTCTCTCCGTCTGAGCCTGCTCATCCAGAAACTGAAGAGCTGAATATTTTTCCATTTCTCTTCCCTCCCTCCCTCCTGTTCTCTTTCCCCTCTCTCTCTGATGTCTGGCTTGTGATTGGTTGGTGGTGAATAGAGGAGGGAGGGTCTGGGAGCTGTTCAGACGTCCAGTCTGTGGAGCTGCGCACTTTCGTTTTGTTCCATCCAAAGAAAATAAAAAAGTGAATGATTAAAAGTGTGTGTGGGTGGATGTCATGGATAAGAGCCTCCTAATTACATGATGTGTAACGTGTGCTCTGGAAAAACATCACGGGACCAGTAGTCGTCCTCTTGTTAACAATTTAATATCAAGTGCTTTAGTAGATAATCATTTCTCCTACGCTTCATTAACACTTCAACTCAGTTTCATCATCTGTGGATTCACAGTACAGTGCACTAACACTTGTTACTCTATGTATTTGTATTATTATGTCACGCAAAGCTCCCGAAGAACTCCCACAATGGAAGACGTCACTTTACAGATACAGTACAGACTGTAACAATACTAATAGAGGAAGATGACGTGCAGCAAAGGTCATGAGCTTGATTTGAACACAGGCCGCTGCAGTCACAGCTCAACCTTGACCTGTGACACATGACATACTGTGACACATGACGTACTGTGACACATGACATACTGTGACACATGACATACTGTGACACATGACATACTGTGACACATGACATACTGTGGAGCCCCTGGAGCAGCGTTCCTGTTCAGATGTTGCTCTGACTGTGAAAGAGAAGCCTCCTGTGGAGACACTCCTGCTGTAGACAATGTTGAAATAAGAACAACTATAATAAATTTAAGTTTTCACACCAGATATGTGCAGAGAAAAGACCAATAAAAGGCAATGAGTGTGGATGAGGTGTTTGCAGCTATGATATAAAATATCTCTCACAGACAAACGTATTTATTAGATCAACACGACAAATGTTAACTCCTGTTTTTGTTCCACACGAGGGCGAGGGAACAAGTTGTAAACACATGATCTCCTCTTAACACCTGATGAAGCAGCTGTGGCCTAAAACACATCCAACTGTTTCCACATCCAGCAAACACAGAACAGCAGCATCCTTTCAAACCTGATGATCAACATCAAATCCAGTGTTCTCTCTCCTTTGAGCTCGGGGGTTGATCTACTCCAACATCTGGATCCAGATGTGTTCCACTATGTGCACTGTTAAAAGCTGCAACTGGCTAAGCTCATTATCTGGTTTCAGACCGACAAGAATCAGCAATAAATAAACAAGCAGCCGCAAAAACTGGAGGTTTCCATCAGGCTCCTCTGGGCCACCAAGCCCAACAATCCTATGATTTAACACTCCCATCATGCACTGGGGCACAGCAACACGACATTTATTACTGTTATTGTGTTTGATACGGAGAACTGGTTCAATCTGCTGCATTCAGAGGACAAAACTATCAGGTGTGTGAAGGTGTGTGTTAGTGTTAGAGCTCTGGTTTAATAATGACAGGACTGCTGCGTATAGACCAGTCATTACACACACACACACACACACACACACACACACACACACACGGAACCAGCCATTAGGACCCCAGCACACAGCTATATGAGGACGAGCAGCAGCAGTGACAGCTCTTTTTGTCAGAGAAGCTGCTGCAGGTAAAAACCTCTTTCTGTTCTGTTGTTCTGGAGAACGAACGTGGATGTGTGTGTTTACTTTCACCTGTTTATCTGCTGGTTTCTACAGTAGAGTGGTGCTGAGGGCAGAGAGAGGGGGACAATGGACTCAAACCTTGGTGGTTTCATGCTCAGTGGCTCCCAATGTTTCTAAACTCTTTATTTTCAACCAAAGCTACTGGGACAACTAACTGTTTAATCTTTTACTTTTGTTTTTGATGCGTCTTATCAACCTGCTGAGGAACCAGTCCAGGGTTGGGTGTTGAGCCCATTTCTTCTTGGGAGCAGAAAGAAATGTGTTTGTAGCGTCGACTATCAGAGACTGTGACTGTTTGTGTTTAGACCAGATTTAACTCTCAGGAGCTTCTTATGTCAAGAGCAAAGTAGATCTTTGGTATTTGGACCTTGTTCAGAATTGTATCAGGAATGGTTTCTATCAGCCATTGTGGAGGCCTCAGTGTTGGTTTAAGTTTTTGTGCTGCTCTGCAGGGATGAGGTGGTGGCTGGTGGTGGCCAGTTTGTGGCTATTGGTGGCCCTGACGATCCCTGACACCCAGGCCAGGAACCTTCGCAAGGATGGTGAGATCCGCCATGGGAAGAGGAAGAGGAGTGGACAGGGTAAGACTCAGTTTCATTAAAAAAAAGAAACACACATCTGGCAAATATCCTTGTTAGCCATCTTACAGTAAGATGGGTTGACTTCTATCAGTTTCATCTCTGTGCGTCTACCTGATTTACATGGATGTGGTTTGTTGAGCAGATGTGGGACTAGATTAAAACTGAAATGTAAGGAGGAGACGTTTGTTTGAGGAGCATCTCAAAGATCCTCAACTCATATGAGCTCTGTCCTTGTTCTCGGACATAAAAACCTCTAATGACACCAGATCGACCTCTTGCATACGTCCCAGCATCTCAGGACTGTTTTTATTTTATAAGAATACATGTTTGTGCTCAAAATGTGTTGATCGATGATTCAGTCATTATTGGACTGTCCCAACAATCGTGTTGCTTTTTATCTGTTGTGAGAAGTTTCTAGATCCTTGATGCAGATTAACAGTGAAACCACAATGTGTTGCAGGTCACGGGGAGGCCAGAGCAGGAAGCTCCAGACCTATGAAGATCAGACTGGTCCCTGGTCCCACTGTCCCAGTAGAACCAGGAGACAACCAAGGACACACTCTGTTCCTACAGTCCTACAAGAACATTCAGGAACAGCACTCCAGCTACAACGTTATCCCAGGTCAGTGACTCAGATTCAACCTCAAAAACGTCCAATGACAATGAGGTAACGGATTTCCTAATGTTCTGCTGGTCTGCGCAATTTCCAAAAGTCTGTTAGTTTCCAGTCATCAAATCATTTCTTTCATTCATCCAACAGTCAGAGACTATTTACAACTTTAAGTGATATAAAGTTACTTCTCACATCAGAGAAAGTAATCCTCGAAAATACGGTTTTAATTTAGAGAATAAAAACATGTAGAATTAAAGACACTAGTTAATTTGTGTGTTTGTATGTTGATGTGTGAACCCACATGGAAACTGACTCACCGAACACAGAACTTTAACATGATGAATGACACAAGAGTTTTCCAGTCAATGAAATCTCAGAGCAGTAAAATAAAGTGAATAAAACATTTGAATGTACGAGTGCAGTCGGAGGAGAGTTCAGCTGAGAGGCTTCGTCCTGCTCCCGTAAGGAAAGAGCTTGTTATTACAGCTCAGTGACTTAATGTCACATCATCACATTCCGACCAGAACAGAAGGGAAAACCATCTGAGGGAAAAGAGCTCGACAGAAACATACGTCCTGAAAACCCCCACACTGAGCTGAGGACACAGGCTCCAAACAAGAACCTCAGAGCCACGTGGAGCCTTTCAGTTTCAAACAATAAAACCAGCATCAGACAGTTGGTGGCGACAGTATGTTGCTGGGAAATAAGAACTATTTGTTTCGGTTTTCACTGCAGTTTGAAATACGAGACCATGTTTGCTTTGTTTTCAGAGTCGCAGACACAAACTGACTCAAGTGTAACAACCAAACAGACCAGATTTCAGTTTACAGAAACAAAAAAACTTACAGATGTCGCACCACCACGACTTTTCCTGAGACGTCTGACGCTTTGCGAGAAATATTCGATTTGCTTTGTTTCGTGGAAAGTGAAAAGTCTCTCCAGTCACCGTGGCAACCAATCAACTCCCTGAACGTTAAACAATCCTTCGACGTGGAAAGTTCACTCGCGATCCTGACGACACCAGCTTTGCTTTCCCAACGTTAACAAACAAGCTTTGTGTTCCAGAGCTTTCTACCTTATCTCAGTCTTCATCTGCAGATGGAGTTTACTCCTCAGCGGCCAAAGAGACGGTTCATAAACCAGTCATCGCGTTAAGTGCGGAACAGATTCATTTGTCAAGATGCATTTCAATCAGGGTGTTTTTCTAAATTCCCAAAACCTTTTTCAAGAAAAAATGTTCGGACCACCAAATATAACTTATTGCAATTATTTAAATCGAATTCATTTTGTCCAATGTGGTCCTGACTGAACTAAGATGATTTTAAAAGACTGACAATATCTCTTCTCTTCTCTTTATCTAGACACCGATTTATTTTTTATCATAGCTGAGTTTTCCCTACCGAAAAAAATTCATTACAAAGTAATTTACTTTAGGTCACATCATCTAATGTTGTGAACACAAGACAAAAAAAGTTCCGTAGAGCCCCGGGTGACATCCTGGAATTTTAGTTTTGTCTGACATCCAAAATATTAAGAAATTCAAGTTTACGCTGACAAGAAACCAAATCAAAGCATCAAATCCTGACATTACAGAAGCTGCGGAATACGGATGATAAATGTTTTTGCTCAAGAAATTATGAATTTTATTATTAAAACTATTAATCCGCACGTCCAATAGTTTCACAGCAAAGTAAAACTATACACTCAACACTGTAGGACGATCGTACCACAGCGGATTTCGAATTGTCGCCATATTATTTGAACAAAACCTGCAATTTACAAGACAATGAAAAGCAAGAGCTCCGACAGCAAGACAATATTTTCTAGAGAAAAGAAAAGCTTTAAAGTACGAGTGCTCCAGAGATGACAGGGTGACAGTCACAGTAAAGACGACACAGTGTTTAAGAGAAATAACCTGAGCCTCTTAACTACCTGTGTTTCCTATAGACGTGACAAAGAGCATACCATTAGAAAGGATAGATGACAGACAGGACCCACTCAAACTAGACACAAAGAGCCTCTTCCTGCTGTATCATAGTGGTTTACAGTCTCTCTTACTGACTCACTCCCAGTCACGAGCGCGTCCCGGCCCGGGTCTGATGTTGAAAGGTGAAGTTAATGCAGAGGGAGGAGTGGAAACACTACAAATCACTGCTTTGTCTGGTTCTGATGCTCAAGTACAAGCTTTAGATTCGACTAGACCTACACAGCAATTACTGCAGCGGGGCCTGCTGCTGCTGCTGAGGGGGATGACGAGGGTCTGCGTGTTGTGACCCACATGTTGCTGCGTCGAATTTGCTTTGTTCTGGACCCGTGCGTCACCGCCCACCTCTCTAATGTGCTCAGTGATTGAAAAAGGTTCAGTGTTGCGGCCGTCGACAGCTGTTGCCTCAGTTGCAAAGTCGGCAAATTCATGCAAAGACTTGCAGGTGGAAATAAGAAAAAGAGACGCCATCTTGTGTAGGCAACTGTACAACAAAAACAACTTTCAACACAAAAAAACCCTGAAGTATAAAATGCATCTGCTTCATTTGAAACTTCCCGAGCTGCGCAAAAAAAGATCATGGGTAGATATGATCCTCACCTCGGATTGGTTAGGGCCAAATACCCCCTGAAATAAACACTGTGACAGAGTGAATAAGAAGGTGAAAATGAAATAGAAATTCACTTGTACACGTTTACAGTGATTTATTTATTTATTTATATTCCTAACGCTTAGAAAACGGCAGCCAGGGGGCGTCATCACAGGCGAATGTCTTACTGCTCTCTCTGTCTCTTGTCTGACACAAAACCAAAAAAATCTATTGAAAATGTAAAATGGTAGCCAGAAATAATTAGATCTTTGTTTGACAAGTTGCGGTTTGTGGGACAAAACTATCTCGTAATTACGTAGTGATGGTGGGTATTCAGCTGTCCACAGTGAGTACAGATCATTTCATGGTTCTTTCCTGGTGAACACACGACCACATACGGCTTCAGGCTGACAGGAGAACTTCAGCCAATGAAACGCAGCAGCACATCTGGATCTTTACCTCGCTCAACTGCCATAAAGTCCCCTCGGTTCACTGTGACGGACGATCCACTGTCATGTGACTGGTTGCAGGCTTCAGGCTTCATTCTTTTGTTCACTCAAACCAAACGTATACTTTCCACATCTGCCCAGTTGCAGAAACACTTCAACTTTGCCATGTGTCCATGTTGGTGACGTCTTATACACTGAAACAAATATTATGACCATGCAACCGTATGAATACTGACTGTGGCCGTATATGAAAGATATTTATATTATTTTGTGTTTCAGATATTATCCACATCAGGCTGGTCTCCGCTGCCGTAATACAGATTGAAAATATTTCTGCGTTTCAAGCTTTAAGACAAATTATATACAGAAGATTTATCTAGAAAACCGACATAATCAACAGTTGCCAATTAACTTTTACTTCCTCCACGGTCACGGTGCATCTTACTGAAAGATTTAAAACTATAATGACAAACTGAACTGACTGTTGTATGTATGTATGTATGTATGTATGTATGTGTGTATGTGTGTGTGTGTGTGTGTGTGTGTGTGCGTGTGTGTGTTGTTTCAGGTAAGCAGGGCCAGTGTGTGTACCAGGGTCTGACCATGTTCGACCAGGCCGTCTGGTCTCCGAAGCCATGTGTGACTTGTCTGTGCACCGGAGGGCGGGTGGTCTGTGACGAGATCACCTGTCCCACAATGCACTGCCACTTCCCCTTCACCCCCGCTGGGGAGTGCTGCCCCGTCTGCATGGAGCCAGGTAGAAACACAACATGTGGTAACGCCATGTTGCAGCATCCGGAGAAAACAGAGATGGAAAATGCTTCAGGAGCGACGTTTGAAGGGTTTAATTCTTTCAACACTTCACGTCATACAAACCTAAAATTAACTTTTACAGGAAAAGTGTAGGAATGCAAAAAAAAAAAAAGGACTAATATATTGTACATTCTTGTAACTATAAGGAGAATAAACTTAACTTCCTCACTAGTAACCATGTGTTAGGAGTCAGTGTTAATTTAATCAAACAGTAAATGTTACATTTCTGGGATGAATCACTTTTTTACTCCTCCTTTCCATCTCTGAGGCCTCAGCATGTTGCCGTCAGTTTCCATCATGGCTTTAAAAATGTGGTTCGCACATTTTGGGTCAGTCAACACACACGTTGTGACGCATTTAATATGTCTGTATGTTGGGAGATGACGCACGGATGACTACAGATCTACATTCAAAGTCAAGTCTGAATTTGGAAAAGTTAAAAAGTGCAAACACACTGAACAGAAATGTCTTAAATAACAATATTGTTCTTCAGAGTTAAAAAAAGGAGAAAATATCTTGACCATATCTTGTAATAACGTCATAACTAAACTATACTTTAAACCTTGTTGATTGTTTTATAAGGATTTCATTTGGTTATTAAACAGTTGACCTGGTTATGTAGCTTGCCCAGTTTATTAATTTAAAAGACTTTGGTCATGATCATGAGAAATGATTTAATTTAAACCTTATTAGATTTAGATTCCGTAGCAGCTAACGCCAACATCAGCTAATATTATTATTATCTATTAACTATTAATAATAGACGAACTTTACCTGACTGTGGCAGTACAGGTAGCGTTGAGTTGGGATTTGATCCAGACTGGTCTACAGCAGCCGTCTGCTCTGTAGCTTCAACAAGCTGGACTTGTACCTGTCTATGTGGTCAAATGTGGGCGTCTGTCTGTCTACAGCACTAACACACAGCCGTCTGTCTGTCCACCTCCTGTCTGTGTGTCCCACTATCACTGTCTGCGCTCGCCACCTCTCATCTGTCCTTCTCCTTTAGTTTTCGTTATCTTTTCTACATTTACTTCCTCCTCTCCTGTCTGTCTCTCGCTCTTCTTTCCTATTTCCATCCCTTTTCTTCCTTCCTTCTTTCTTTGCCGTCACCTTTTTCTTTCTTCTCGAACAACTCCTGCCTCCTACCGCCTCCTGCCAACCGATTGGCCGCCCCGCACCCCCCCGCACCCACCCTAGACCCTGACCTCAGCCTTGACCTTTCTGGTGACTCTCCAGTTCCCAGTGACCCCAGCGAGCCTGTGACCCCGCTGACTCAGGAGGAGATCAGGCGAATTATCTGGCGAGAGGAAGAGGAGCACCGCGAGGAGGAGGAGCGCCTGAGGAAGAAGGACGAGGCGAGGAAGAAGAGGAGGAAGCTGAGGAAGGAGCAGGAAGAGAAACAGAGAAAGATAGTGGAGGAGAGGAGGGGGAAGGAGCAGGAGGCCCTGAGGTTGCAGGTGGAGAAGGAGGAAGCAGAGTGGAGGAGGCAGATAGAGGAGATGAAGAGGCTGGAGGATGAGAGGAGGAGACAGGAGGAGGAAGACAGGAAGAAGAAGGAGGCAGCAGAGAGAGAAGCAAGGGAGAAAGCAAGAAAGCTAGAGGAGAAGAGGAGGAGGCAGGAGGAGATCCTGAGGGAGGAACTTCTGGCTCTGGTCGAGGAGGAGGAAGAGGAGCACCAGGAGGAGGCAGATGAGGAGGTGTGGCTGAGAGGAGACGTCTTTCAGATGCTCCCAAAAGAACCAGAAGAACCAGAAGAACCAGAAGAACCAGATCTCATCCCTGCTCCAATCCCAAGACCCCCTGCTGCTACAGAGGATGAGCTATATGAGGTGGAGGCAGTGGAGGAGGAATGGGAGGAGGAATGGGAGGAGAGGGAGGTGGTGGTGGGACGGAACAGAGGAGGCCTCCCTCCAGGCTGCGACATTTCTGATGTCACTGTGACATGTGAGAACGCCAAACTCTTCCACTTCCCGCCTCTGTCCATACCTGAGCTCAAATCTCTGAGTCTGGAGGGTGAGTCCGCACCACAACACGACGAGGAGCTGAAACACACGGCAGCTCCGAGAGGAATCAATCATTTTAATAAGACTCCACATTATTTTACAGAATCTAAATCCAGAACTGAATCTCATACTCTATAGATTACTACTTTAAACTAGAATGGCACTCAGTGGATGCATGCCTCCGACAACAGTCCACAACAGGCCCCTTAAATTCAATCAAGCTTCAGAAAATGTCACCCAATGATAGATCCCATTCACACTGGTATTAAAATCCATTCTGAGAGATCCGATCACAAGTGGTCAGCACTAAGCTCAGGTCGAATACATCCTGAGATCCAGTCCCTCTCCCATTCAGGAGGTGGAAATGTGTGTCCTGGGCCGATCCGAGAATATAAGAGACTGGGTTCTTCCCTGACACATACCGTCCAGTAGGTTTTGCTTACAAACAAATAAAGGAATCAACAAACAGAACCTCCTTGGAGTACTATGGATATAAAATTGCTTAAAGTTAAAACGAGAGATTCTTACTCCACACACTGACTCTGATGCAATGAACTAATCGTTTCACCAGAGAACAGAAACCACGCAGTCTGTCGGAAAACAAAAACACACGCTCCACTTGTGATTAGGATTTATAGAGTTTTACTGCTGCGTTTACCTCACAGATTATCTTTGGCTGAGTTCAGACGTAGCAGGGAGGACAACCAGACAGCTAGCTTTCAGCATGCAGCATTAACATTATTTATGTCCTTTAAAATGACAAAACTGAGGTTATCACCAACTACGAGGGAGGAGCTGCAACCTGACTCTCCTCGCACGTTGCAAGGATAGATAACGATCCAGTGTGAGATGAGGTAGACTTGCAGCAAATCCAGGAACTAAAAACCAAGAATACAAATAAAGAAACCTGCGACTCAAACACACTGCAGTGCTTACTGAAAACTAACTGAAAATGTTCTGACCAGGAAACCACATCAGCAGCATCCCAGCAGGAGCCTTTAATGGCATCCCCAACCTGGAGTGGATCAACCTGAAGAAAAACAAACTCACCTCTGCCGGCATTGATGCCAAAGCCTTCAAAGTAAGATGAACTATCACACTAAACCAATGCTACCCGTCAGAATAAAAGCCAATTTATTTCCCCCAATAATCTGTCTGCCACTCGATATAACGTTTATCATGATCCACCTACAGCTGTCAAATCTAGTATTTCAACATTTATCATGTGCAGTATGAAAGAGGGAGGCCTGGAGTTCTGCAAACTTCCCCATCACAGACCTCCCAGTATCACCAGTACCTACAGCATGTGTTTGTCTCAGGGCCTGAAGATGCTGAGTCGTCTCTACCTGGACGGGAACCTGCTGGAAGCCGTGCCCTCTGCCCTCCCCCCATCCCTGCAAGAGCTGAAGATCAGCGAGAACAAACTGAGGGGGATCGGTGAAAACAGCTTCCAAGGTACTGACAGAGCATCGCGTACTGACGTCAGTGTTAATGTCACTAAATACTCTGTTATCAGTTTTTTACACTCAACTACTACACAACAACTTAAAACGTAAAAAAGATCCTTGAAGCTCAACTTTGAAAGAGACAAAAACCTTTATTCCATTAATAATCACACCTTGTGTTTCCTGAGTCAAAGAGAATGTATTTTTCTGTTTTGTTTTAAATTTTACAGGTGGCTGTTGTTGAATCAAACATTTCCCCTCTGCTCTACACAGATATTTCCTGCCACATTGATTTCAAGACTAATTTCCAGCTGGGCAGAATACATTTATATTTGTTTTATCTTTAAAGATATGAGCAGCCTGGTGATTCTGGAGCTGGAAGGAAATCTGTTGAGTGAGGGGAATGTGGATCCTCTGGCCTTCACTCCGCTAATCCAGCTCTCCTACCTCAGACTGGGAAGAAACCACTTCCGCACCATACCACAGGGGCTTCCTGCTTCACTGCTGGTATGAAGTTATATCTGTTTACACGACCATCTCTCCTCATACCTCACACAGCCAGGCGTTGGATTTCCTTTATAAAAGTACAAGTCACTTTGACACCAGAAAAACTGGCCCACGTGAAACTTTAACCATGGCTCAACCTGCTGTGGACTCCAGGACTCATTGTGAACTCTTAAAAATATACATAGACTATAAATTTCAGATCAATATCCTGGCAGGCTGATACAAACCGAAGCCCACATATCATTTTCAGGTCTCTAGACATGTGATTGACTTTGTGAACAGCCAGTTAAAGTGGTGCCATGAGAATCTTTGGGCCTTTTGGACAACAGTTGGTAGAAATAGGTGAATTGCTCAATATATGAATCTTAGTTACGTCTCTTATCAGGTTCAGTCACATCCTCCGAGGCCGTCTGAGGAACTGGCAGCGTTCGGAGTTAAAGTTTGCTGACGTGTCACTATTTTCTTCTTGGCTCCAATGTTTAAGACTATACTCCATTGAGTAAACTCGGCCTCTACCTGTGGGAAACCAGACCGCCCAACCTGTAATTATGGCCTCTGGTTAACCACAGAACTCCACTAACATGCTGCTGCTGTAAATCCACCTTAAAACCAACTTCATGTTATGACTTTGGACAGTTTCTACAAGCTGTAAATCCAAAATACCACAACTCTTTGTGGTCATTAGTTCTGGAGATCATGGTTTACCTTTAGTATTTGTTGCTTTCAAACACTTACACTCCAACACAAGTACAGCCAAGAGTGATCATCACCTCCGCCAAGGAGGTAATGTGTTTGTCTGTTTGTCTGTAATCAGGATTACTACTCAACCGATTTACATGAAGGTTTGTGGAGACCTATTCAATTTTAGTGCAGCTCCGGATCTGAAGGCGGATCCAGGAATCTTTTTTCACTTTCTCTAACACTGTGAGGGCGTTGTTAACAATTTAACAATTTAACAATTGTTAAATTGATTGATATTTACGAGTGTGCGCAATTTGGAGCAGGTCAACAATAAAAATGTTGATTTAGTGAATTTAAAGTTGGTTTCACAAGGAGACTGCTGGTGCTTGGTGGAGGTTTGCACTCTAATGAGAGACATTCTACTCATGATAATTTAAAGATGAGGGATAAGATAGATATGACAGATTACAGATTAAATAGGCAGAAACTCAGCATGTGTCAGTATGTAGCAAGCAGCTTCCAGCAAAAACTGAAGCTGAATGCAGTTTTATAACCTTTGACGTGAAACTGTCTCATTAAGTCACAGACCTTTCTGCTACGAGCTCAAGAATGAGAAACAGTAGACGAAGCTGTTTAATTACAAACTCATAAACACCCCAATGGTTGGTTTTATATTGGTCTCATTAAAAAGTGAAAATGAATGAGATAATAAAATCCAACCATAATACTGACACTAAATTCCAGTCATTATTCCAGTAATTATTACCAAACTCGGTTCAGGCGTGGGCCAGAAAACCAATTACATTTTAGAGTTTGCAGATTCAGTTGAAGGGCAGATACAAGAATTTGATTACATTTAGGAGATTTTCACCATTTTCTGTGTAATTAACACATGGATCTTGATATAAGAAACAGCTGTTGAGATGAGTTTGTGTAACTTGGTGCAGATAATCAGTCTACGCTTCTTTTTCCATCACAAGAGTTCGACATGCAGTAGGATTGATGGTTGAGCTATAGACTTTCTAGTTGTTAATGAGGTCCCCCCCCATCTAAACTCTTCTCTTTTCCTTGATGATGACAAACGTTTGTTTCATGTCTGCCTGTCGTACAGGAGCTGTACTTGGAGAACAACCTGATTGAGGAAATCTCGGAGACAGTTTTGAACCAGACCAGAAGTCTGAACGTGGTTTCTCTGAGACACAACAGGCTGGATGAGACCAGAATCGCCCCGATGGCTTGGATCAACCACAGGTACGACAAAGCAAGATATGTCACAATTACCCATGATCCTCCAGAGTGTCAGGAAGTTACTCTTTACTAAAGTCAGCTCTCACCAATACAGATATTTTTTGTTTCATTACAATAAAGTGTCAACGATAACAATCAGCTATTTATGCCTTATTATTCCAACTACAACTAAACCTCCCCTCATCTTCCTTCTCTGCAGAACTATTGAGTCCATCGACCTTTCACATAACCACCTTTACCTGGTTCCGTCCTACCTGCCCAGATCGCTGGTCCATCTCGTGCTGGTGGGAAACAACATCGAGAGGATACCTGGTCGGTGGAAACTCTTTATGCACATCTGGATGAAAACTATGATATCTAGCAGATGGGTTGTGTTGGTAGATACCTGGAGGATTTCCTCAACAATCTTTGGGCCCAAAAATATTAAGAATGGGAAACTGCTGAGCTCAAAGTGGATTTCAAACCTGCTGTTTTTATAGCTTTATTTGATACATTTGTGGTATGATGATCTGCTATGACGACATCAGGGAATAAAGGAATAGATAATAGACTTCATAGCTTTATCGTTTTCCACTGCAGGAAATATCTAAATCTAATATACGGTGTATTGAGTATTGCTGTTGTTTCCACTGGTCTCCTCCTGCTTCGGTAACGAGCTCCTGGAACCAAATTGCTAAGGAAATGATACTTAATCAAGGTTTCCAGGTACTTTCAGGGGTTGGCTGCAATCACATTATAAGAAGGACAGAATAGAAGCAACCATTTTAACTACTGCACCTGCACAGAGCAGGACAACCAACACTTTAAAAAGAATAACAAGGGAAGTGAGCTGGACAAGCCAACACGTGCAGGGATGTTGTAAAAGAAAGGAGCTGGAGGCAGCAATTCACAAGGGCTGTAGAAGAGAAACTACAAAGTGCATTTATGGACTTGGATGCTAATTTTAAACAAATTGACTTCCTCCAGCCACAGCAGGCTCTGGATTCTACTGTGGACTTAGGACAAGATTACAATTATCAAGAGTATAATGAAAGTTACAGTTTCCTTCATCCCCACAGGCTACGTCTTTGCCCACATGGATCCCGGGTTAGAGTATCTCTACCTCTCCTACAACAAACTGGATGGAGAAGGGATCGAGGCCGAGTCCTTCTTCGGCTCATATCACTCCATGGTGGAGCTGTGTCTGGATCACAACCAGCTCATGGCTGTGCCATCAGGCATCAACGAGATGACCAACGTGCACTTTCTCAGACTCAACAATAACAGGATCAGGTAAGAAGACAAAATCCATGAAAAATGATCTGTTAAGAGTTCAAGGATTTCAACATAATTACTTTCTGGGAATTACGTCTTCCTCCCACAGTCCAAAACGTGCAGATTGGGGTTGACTGTACTTTGTATTGTCTGTAGGTGTGAATGTGAGTGAATGGTGGTTTGTCTCTTTATGTTGGTCCTGTGATACACTGGTGACCTGTTCAGGGTTCGACCCGTCTCTCGTTCAATTTCAGCTGGGATTGGCTCGAGCCCCTTCGACCCTCAAAGAATCAGCGTTGCAGCAATCGGACATTTTGCAATATTTTCCGAACTAAACAGAATATTTTTTATAATTTTTACATCATAACCTCTAACGAGTGCTTGTTTTAGGTGTGAGTGGTTATACAGGAGTGTATAATTGTTTAAGTGGTGACCCGAGTTCATTCTGTGGCGTAAGAGCCAAAATCCTTCTCATGTAGCTGTGTTTCTGAGCCGTTTCCATGGTTTGATGGACACAGCAACTGTACATTTAACATTGAACAGATGATCTGCGCCTGATGTCTGTGCGTTGAATGCTGCTCTGCTCTCTCATCTTGGAGGACGGCCCAAAGATCTGATTAAGACAGTTAGTTGGACAGACTGCACACTCGTCGCTATTGACAGATGTGTTTTCCACAAATTTAGTCTAAACAGAGTTTTTCCACTGAATTGCTACATTAGATTTTAGCATGACAAGCGACTGGAAGAAACGGCTACGGCTTCAGTTAATGACATTTCAGGGTTTAGTTCCAGTTGAGTAATAGTGTTAATTATGTTTTGGAGAAGGCGTCTCAGTTCTCAGTGAACACCCAAATTCAAACATCCAGGTTCCTGCAGGTATTTTTTTTCCTTTCTTGGTGAGAATTATAAGGAAATACCAGGATCTCAGTTACGAGGATTTTTCATATATCCATCCATTTTCCAAAATGCATATCCTGTTCATGAACTGGACTCCATCCCAGGGTACAGACTCTTAGGTCTGTGGTCTCTAGTCTCCCCTCACAGTGCATCTATACCTGAAGGAATCCCATTGATGATTAAGCTTGGAGCCTATAATTTCTGTCCCTTATTTGACCAGAACAAGTAAATTCCTGAGATTTAGGAACTTATTGTGCAATAACATTGGGAATTTCTGGTATCAATTATTCACCAACTACAAACATATGACCCAAGTTTTAAAGATAAACGGACTTCACGGTCAATTAAAGTACCAAAAGACAATCACACCAGGGGACTAAAGACAGTGTGACCCTTTAAGTCGATACAATCCTTTAATACCAACAATAAAAAGTCTGTAAACAGATTAGAGCCTGAACGAGTGACTCATTCATCACAGCCTGCCAGACGATATTAAAGTTCATCGTTCATTCAGCGAACGGTCGTCCTGACAACAAGAAACAAAACAAGTGTCTGGGAGTCTCCCTGAATCACCTCATCACCCTCTCACAGGTCCATGCACAGCACACACTTAAACCAGGTTGTGGTATTTACATTAAGTAGCATTACCACTGAAGCACTGTCCTGTGCTCCAGCTCCACTGTCAACATGGCTGACACGCCAGGTGGGAAACTGGAATCAGCCGGCAAAGCAACACTGCAGATAACTTGTAACATATGTGGTGCAGTACGAGCAAAAACAATAATTGTCACTAGATATTAGAGAATTTAAACTTTGAAAGGGTTACAGGACTTGGGACATGGACTGAGGGGACATGGACTGAGGGGACATGGACTATGCACTAGAATGTTTCATGTTCCCGATTCCTGAGTAAAAAAAGGTAAACTGGTGTATACTTATGTGTTTTTGTATTGAAACGGATAACAATTATTAAAAATGGATTTGGTGCCAGGTTCCCCTCAAGGGCTCCGTAGGTTACACCCAAATTAAAAGGTTTAACTTTAAATTCAGTTCGAAAATGACACAGCTCCCCACAGCTGTATTGCAAACTATGGAACAATGTGAACCCTTTCTTTTTGCATGAGTAAATACTCTCATTGCAGCTTATGAATTTACTTACTTTTGTTTATCGGAAGAAACTATCTCTCCTTTAAAATCACACAAATACAACTTCTGCTTGTTGCTTATTAACATCACAGAGAATAAGACCAGCGGTCATAGAGCAAAACTGAGGAATATAATTGTGCATCATCTGCATCTGAGTTGTGTTTTCCAGAGATTTTAAAGATGTGTTGCCTTTTTGTGTTAAATCTTTCTGTCTTGGACTGATGATCAGACAAAACAGCCACTAAAGGCATTGGGGCATTAGAACGAATGATTAATCAACAATAAAGAAAATCTTTGTTAATTAGAGATCTAACTGGCCTTTCAATGCTTTGTCTTCAAGGGGCATCCCTGACGAAAGCATCTGTGACCCGAACCACAGCGGAGACTCCACTCTGGTGGCACTGAGGCTGGAAAACAACTACATCGACCCCCAGAAGGTCTCACCGTCGGCCTTCTCCTGTGTCCGCGCCTCCTCCAGTGTGGTCTTAAAGCCTCAGCAGAGTGAGCGCCGGAGTCCACACAAAACCAAACACTAAAAGACATTTGTTTGTAAACCCTGAAACACAGGAATGAATATATTGGATTGTAACGTGCCAAAGGACGTAAAAAGTCAAGATAAATGTCCTTCATTAGCTTCCACTGCTGCTGCATGTTACTCAAATAACATTCAAAATAATAAGAAAACTACCCTCAGAAAGCCTCTCACATTATAGTCTGATGTACAGACTGAACATGGACATTTTGACATGTCTCAACACGGTTACAGCTGATGTAATTTGGCTCGTCTCTATCGTCCTGTCGTTCTCTTGGACGAAATCCTTACAAGCTGCATAAAAGTACGATTTTCTTCTCGTCTGGCTCTCACACGTTTTTTTTAAGGTCTGGTAAGTTGTCACCTGAATCCTCTTAAATGAAGGAAGGTGACAGAACATGGTCAGACTTTAAACACATCTGTTTCCTTTTGTGAAATGTGAAACTCTCTAAAATGGAAAGAATCCCTGCGCCATACACAGTAAAAAGGAAAATGCCAATAAAGAAATGGAAAGAATTCGAAGAAGTGATACCACAACCCCAACACATCATTTTTTAACAACCTCAGCACCTTCATGTTCGTGAGTAGTAAAACTGCATGTGTGCCTCGTCCTTCAGGCTCATAGTGTTTACGATTCAGAGAAGGTTAAAGGATTAGGTTCAAGTGAGCGCTGCTGGAGAGATAATCTGACGGACGAAGACACGGAGGGTGTACTGACACATCTGCTTATAGGCCTGATGCAGAATTTATTCGGAGTCTTTCCATGTGTCGTAGGTTTTGAGTCATAGTTTAGCTTCAGATTTCACATGTCGACGGCACGCTACAATACTAAATACATACATTGTCTGTAATTTGGCCATTTTGTGCTTTAACTATATTCCCAGCAATCGCTGTTTCACTTCAGTCTGTTATCCAGAGTGATGGTGGGTAAATTGGAGACACATCTACCTATCCTCTATTCCCCCTTGTCTTTTGACTGAAGGACACTTTTCTGTAGGGTTGAGTATTCTTTGAGTTTTTTTCTGATACCGGTACTTTTAAAACAGTACCTGCACCTAAACCGTGCGCAAAACAACGGTCAGTGATAAGAACAGGTTTTTATTGCATACAAATACAATAATCTACTAATTTAAATAAGGGCTAAACTCGTCATAAATTTACAAATGTACATTAATTTACACTACATAATCACATAATAAATAAAACCTAATCCAACTACACTAATTTAACACTAAGTAACAGTTTCAGGACTCAATACAACTCAAATGGCTCAGCTACAAACCAGGACCTCCCTTTACACAGTATTGTTCTCAAACGTTTGCTGCACGTCCTGGTGTTGGAATCCTTTTACGTGGTTTCATTTAATGTTGAATGTTGTGATGCGCAGAGCTTTGTGTGGACGATGTGGTCTGAAGAGACAATGAATCAAAAGCCTTTGACCTTCAGTTGTCTGTAAGAACTCTATAAGAGTTGGGCTGTGGGGGAACCACTGGTTCCAGAGGTCTTTGCCTCACTGTAAAATTTCCACTTCAGGGTTTTCTTTCCTCAGCACAGAAACACAAGAATCTCCTGGGTGGTTGAACCCTACTTTAGCTCTTTAGCTCTATGTTCATCCTTCAACCACGAACCTGTGTAACCGAGCTGCAGTGTAGTAATAAGCAAACACGAGCTTTGACAGTGGATAAAAGAATGGATCCGCACTTATGAAGAGTAAATCCTTTGTGTGCAGGGGAGATTAAATGCTCTTACTGTTGTAACTTTGCTTTACGTTAAGACGTTTTGTGTTATTACAAATAGCAGAACTGTTTGAATGATAAGCCCTTCACCTTGCTCTTGGTCAACATGTCTAAGTTACATAACAACAGTTTCATCAATGTTATAATGTACAATAAACATCACTATGTTCCCAGTACTGCCTGGTTCTCAAAAACATGTGAATAAAAATCATAGACACTATGTAAAGATGTTAATACCACGGCTTTATTCTCCGATTATTACTGTGTGGACTCCACATGATGTCAAAGGTGGCAACACCTCTACCAGAGATATTTAAGCTTTATTTTCATTCAATTGGAGAAAGTGTTCCGATGTGGAAAATGGTCTGATTTCTTAATTAATAAGATAAAATGAAAATCATGGCAACACTAGTACTCTACAAAACAAAGTTAAAGTTATAACAAACCTAGAAAATGCACGCTTTAGTAAATCTCATCATGAACTATAACCATAGTCTGGGAACTGCTGTGAATGAGCATAACAACAAAAGTATTTGAATAACTAAAAAAACACACAGTGGTGATTCAGAGGTCTGGAAGCAGGTTACATAAGAATCTGCAGAACACCTTGAGGATTTTTAGGATTAGACTCACGTTGACAATAGATGCAAATATTCAGCCCCTGAGCTGCATGAGTCACATTTCTCCAAACAAAGGATTAGAGTATATGCCTGTAGAATCCCTGAATCTCTTCACTGTCAACACACTGAGGAGTGCATGATATTTATTTTCATGTTACCAAATCAACACCTCGGTCCTCTGACGTGAGGTGAAGCCATGATGACCAAAGGGAAAGTTATGATAAAAAGCCACGATCTTTGCCTCACATGTCTTCTGCCTTCATGCAATACACATTTCACTGAGAGCTGTGATTATCAGAGCAGGAAAGCCAACTTGATCATAATATTTTCCTCTGAAAGTCTGAGGTTTAGGATCGTTTACTCCAGTAGCAGACAGATCGAAATGACGACTGGAACAGAAAAGCGAAAATGTGTAGAGGACAGAAACCACAGCCCCTTCTCCGGTAAGACAAATTGGTTGTAGGTTATTATAAGCAGACAAAAATAAATCTGAAAGTAGATAAGCAATAAAAACAACAATTGGTAATTTCTGGGCATTTTCCAGATGCTGGACAGTCGCCATCTCATCTGGAAAACTTTCTGTCGATGAGCCGAAGCTCAGAGATCAGAGTTTTCCTGCAGAAAAGAGAGAATTGGCTTTTTCTGCCGAGGTGAACAGCTGCTGTGCTGATCAGTGTCACAGATCGGACACAAAGGAACAATCTAATACTCCGTAGTCACATGATCTCACCAGTGTTCGTCAGGGTGAGGACACACAGCTCAAAACTTCACCCACAAGTTCTGTTTTTTGTTCTAAGCAAATGATTTATCAGGCACAGTAGCAGGTTTTGTTCAGGAGATGATTTACATGATATAAAAGCAGAAAAATATATTTTTTTCCCCAGATGTTTTCTCTTCACGTAAATTACTGGATATTTCCCGATTTGCAGCGCCCTAAAGTTTATTCTAATAAAATTGTGAAAAACTATTAATTGAGTTGACCTTTTTTTTTATAACTTATAGACGTAGTTACAACTGCTCATAATCGATTTTGCTTCATTTAAGGAGCAAAAGACCAAAACTAGAATTGCACTCAGTAGAGAGCAAACCTCCGCCAAGACTCATCAGTCCAACCGTTAAATTAAAACAGGCTTTAAGGCCAAGGCCACATTACAGCTTCTAGTCCCATTTGTGACCAAACAGCGGTGGAAAAAAAGCCTACACCCCGATGAAACCACATTTAAAGCCACTAAATCCAGATTTTAATTTTGCACTAAAGTGAACACAACTCATCGGTACCAACCACATAAATGTGTCTGAATGTTTTCATCAACATTCACGGCTCAGTGAAACTCTTGAAAGACCTTCCACCAAGTTTCGTGGTTATCCGTTCAGTAGATGCTGCTGAACAACAGACAAACACAGATGAAAACATAAAATACTAACAAAGTAATTACTCAAAAATGACTGCTTCCCTGCCTTTATTTATATTATTAAACTGCTACTTATACTAACACATAAGTGTGTGCAGAGCCGTGGGTCTTATGAGACTATAATTTTTTATTTTCTAATAATAATCTGCAAGATTTGAACTAAAATATTATCTTTATTCTTATATTTCCACTGACTGGATCAAATATCATTGAACTCAATCGAGATGGTTAAAAAGGCAAAAGGACTACGATTTATTTCATTTTACTCACAACTCAACAGATCTTCTATTTATTTGACTCAGGTAATATTATTACATATGTCACTGAAGTCTGAGGATGTTGAACACTGGTCTGTTGTGCAGCCTGGCTGAGAAACACCCAAACGTTCTTGGGGTAGAACAGCAACAACACCACCGAGGTAAGACCTTGCCCTGCGAGTTGCCCCAGTGACTCTTAAGGCTCTGACGGAGGAAACTCTGCAGCCCAGAGCCGTCACAGACGTCCGATGGGTCGGAAAGAATGAGATCCCGAGAGCGAAGGGACCTCCTGACCGCCTCCCATCAAGAGCGCAGACCGTCTCACATCAGGAAGTAATCTCAAACGTTTAATTTGTAGTTTGAATACTGTAATTCCAACAACGCTGCCACATATTATTCACCACCACAAACCAATCCCCCCTCTTTTGACATTCAAAGCTTCGGAATTAAAAGTTTTCTGCGGCGGAGCAGTCAGCTGAGAAATATGAGATTTTCATGAAAGATCCCCCTCACGAGAAGATGACGACGGGCTGGATGTCCCACTTAAGAACTTCAGTTCAAAGGTTTTAAAAGATGCTTTGTTCTTTGAGGATTAACAGAGGGAGAAAGGTGCAGGCAAATAGTTGGATACACTACAAGACTAGTGGTCCTCACTGCAGTGCAGAACACAGCCTGTGTGCTCTAAGTGCACACAGAGCTCAAGGCTCTTTACATCAGGGTTCAATCAGATCCCTACAATGTTAGGGGGAAATGGTTCTTTAATCTTAAAATCTGGCTCATGAAACAGTATTGTTTCAGCTCACAGTTATGGAGCTGTGATTATGAGGAGCTGGGAACTGTGCCTGAGTTTTTAGCGGGGGAATCATATAAATGTGGGCTTGCTTACATATCACACAGTAGTAGCTCTTTACTTGGTTCTTTAAGACTTTTAAACCCTCATGAGTGAGTTTGAGACCAAGACACATTATCAGCTCATCTCACCGCTGAAGTTCACTAACAGCTAAGTGCTGGTTTAACTTCAGCTGTGATTAAACAGCAAACTACATCTACATGTGAAATTCCTTCGTGGTGATTAGGACGCTCCCTCTCGACTAGGAACCTCAAAAATGTTCTGATGTTTTAATAGTGAATTGTTGATGCATTTTTTCCAAGCTGCATTTTATTTAGCATTGTAAACTGACCACTGTCTGCAGCTTTATGTCGAGTTGCAAACGGTTCCAGACATGAGATGTAAAGAAAAAAATAATATATAAAACTCATTTAAGCTGATTTCAGAACATTTCAGAACATGCAGTGTATGTGAGAACACAAATGTCCGAGTCAGCTGCTTTTCCTGCCAGTCCCCTGGTAAAACGTCCATAAAATGTCCGGGTGAGCCCGTGTCAGAATACAGCAGAAATATTTCTGGAAAGTTCACAGCGAGCGAATGTTGATGACATTTCTAACATGACGGATCCAAATCTAGAAGAATACAAATATCTCAGGATGAAAAAGAGGAGCCATACAAGTAGAAGATGCAGACACAGATGTCAAAGAAAACGAGAGTTTTTGGTAATAAGGGCCGACACCAGCGTCGATGTACAGAAAACTAAAACACAGATTTCCACAGTGGGATTTATAAATCATGTCCTGCCTCCTGCATGTTCTACATCCCGTCGTCTGAATGTTCTGGATATTTTCATGTTGTTGTGAACACGTCTGACCCCAACCAGCGACTGCTGCGTGATTCATACCCATAGCACTTAGCACATCTTAAAACTTTTCGAAAGTTTAGGCATTACTGTCTATTTGATCTGTGTGAGACGGGAAGTTAAGGAAGAGTTGAGATTAAAGACAAGAAAAGTCCCCGGCTAGAGTCAAACCAGAGACCTTTTGATAACATGGTCATGTTAAACCTCGAGACACAATATTATACATCAAAATTTTTCGTTTAAAAACGTTTATCAGCAGAACTGTCCTTTAAGTTCGGAGGATTGTGAAGAAGACAAAAGTGAAGAAGAGTAGAAGCCTTCTAAGGTATAAACAGTTAAATCCCTACAGTTCAGCATCTGGGCTAAAAGTAACAGAAACAAGAAATTACCAGTTCAATTTCAACTTCAGTTTTTGCACAAGTTGTTAAATATGAAGCTTGAAGGAAATGATCTGGGAATAACAATTTGTCAGTGTTGCAACAGTAGTTTTGACATGTACAGGGTCAAGTGTGTAACGTAATGTAATTCAATCTGTTTTAAAACGTTAGTTTTATGAATCTCAGTGTTCTAGGGGGAGTTGGGAACTGGTGAGAATGACGAGACACATTTTCTTTAATTCTTTGAAGTGTAGGAATTTCCTTCAAAGAATATTTTGAACATGACACACGAGAGGCTCCATGTTGACGATAATAATTTCACCAGATCTGTGATGGGTTTGGAAAATATGAAGATCCATTGAAACCAGAAAAAAAAGATCCGCTACGGTTTCAGATGACCTCACTTGCCAAACCAGGGCATAGTTGGCTGGTCAGGCTTCACCATAAGTTGCCTCACTCGGCCTTTCCAGCTCAGCTCAGCAGAAAACACCAGCAGTGAATGGAAAAATGAATCGTTTAACACATGAACCCCTGAGGGAGCGGGCTCCTGTTAGCTTTTCCATTCTTGGGAGGTATTTCTCATTTCTGCCTTTAAAGTAAAGCTTCAGGTTTCCCTGTTTTGCCTTGTTAAGACACATCAACACAAGATAAATAACGTCGACATTGCAAAACGTCTCCTCCGTCTCTCGTCTGTCTCTGCTTCGGAGTTAAGGAGGAAATGTGTAATAACACACAGAGAAATCTGGCAGCTCTCACTGACCGTACTGGCATCTCTGTACCACCTTAAGTTAGTATGACTTAACGTCTCAAGAATCATCTGTCTTAACAAATCATTCATCACATTTTCCTGTAGCGTGAGACAATGCCAGTTGTTTCCAGTTCAGCTTTACTTCATTGTCTACAACTGAAATCGGTATTTTGAACGAGACATTCATCGTGTAAAGTGATGTCTTTCATTCATTCAAACATAGTTGTCTGTTGTGTCACTTTTCCTGATGGTTGTTCTAGTCAGACGGAGCCGTGTGATACCGTGTTCAGCATCGGGTGTAGACGGACAGAGCTGTCGCTGTTAAAGAAGAGTGAGGAAAGTGCAAAGTGATCAATTGAGAATGAGAGTACGAGACATTTTCTGGATATTTGTACTTTCCTCCATACAGTTGGAATCAATCCATTCATTGTCTATAGCGCTTATGGTTTCAGGGTCATGTGGGGACTGCATGGATCCAAAGTTGGCATTAATATTCAAAATGAAGCGTGTTTTGCTCTCATTAATATTGTATTTCTTTGTATTATATTGTATTATTACAAGTCTTGAATGTTTATATATCTGTTCTCACTCACCTCTTTGCAGTGTCTAAGTGACAGAGGGGGGGTATATGTACAGAGAGTTAGTGTTAAGTGACAATTTAAAAATTAGAAAAATGAAAGAAAGAATGAAAAACAAACCACATCAAAAACAGTGAAAGGTAAAAAAGAAGTATAAGAGGGAGGTTCAACAGTTAAAATTAAGGATAAAGTTGTAAAGGGAGAGTTCACAGTGTCTTTATATTTTGTCATTTCGACTCAAGGTATATTTTTGGATAATAATCTCTTGTAAATAGGGGATTAATCATTAATATGATCCCTACATCTCAAACATCCTCCTCCTTTTACAGATGTTTATCTTTACCGTACGGCAGCCGCCGCTCTTTAGGGACGTCAGGTTCTATAAAGCAGCCCCAGTAAGGAATCCCGAAGAAAACAACAGATGACATCTTACACCACCTGGTTGTACCAGCCCACCTCCACCTTCTGACTGTTACTGGTTTCACTGAGGAACGAGTACAGCAGCTGTACAGTCCCACTCGCCTTGTTTAACCCAGTGCCAACGGGCCTCAGTGTGAGAACCATTCATGCTGATGTAAAATATTTTATATGGCAACAAGTCCTGAAAGCAGTGGAGGTGACAGACCTACCAGTGTGTTCTATATAAATATGGGAGTCTGAAGTTAACTATCCTGGCATCACTTCAAAGCTCCTGATGAGAAGCACATGACTTATGTCCCAACAATGCCTTTTTCCAAATCGAGTCCCTACAGAGACGTACAGATGGTGTGATCTCACAGAGTCAAGAGCCCTTTGCTGAAACTGAACCTCTCACCCTCACAGCAGAGGTTTTCCGTCGGTGGGGGTGTTTAGGGGCTGTTTTTTTCCTGGAGAGAGGGTGATGCTGTTCTCTGTTCACTGGAAATGTATTGACTGAGGATCCAACTCTCAGCCTTCCAGCTGGAGCCTGCTGCTGCTCTGCTTACTGCACGGGGTTTAAACCAGGACACAAACACACCTGACGGCTGAGGTAGGACACACCCTGGATTTATTAACAAAACAACTAATGCACACTCTACATGTTTTTATCTGGTCGGTCTGGCATGTTTTATTTTCTAAGAACGCAGCATCTTTGAGGTGTAAAGGTTGGTTTCTGCTGGGCACCTTTAAGGTCGTGCAGATGTTAAAGTGTATTTTGAAAATCTTGATTTTATCAGCCAATCTACTTTTATATTGGAGGAAAAAGTTATGTGTTTATGTGAGTTTGATTTGCATGTAAATCTTTGATTTCAACAAGATCAACCCAACAATGATCGCCAGTGTATGGATCATGTTTTAAAGTCAACAAAAAGGACAAAAAGGACAAAATCTGACTTTGATGATGACTGATGATGGATTTTTTATTGAATTGTGTGCGTTACTTTCCTGGAGGCTTGATTAAAGTAGATCTGACTAAATGATATGATATGTAATGATCTCATTAGATAAAAATGTTAAGTAATTTTCCATGGAGTAGTCATAGTCATTAGGTCTTAAGTACAAACACATGAGGGGAAACCATCTGAATCACCTGAATCCTTTCAAGAACAAAGCAGACACATCTGTGACTGCTTTACTATATTAGTACTGAAACTATTCATTGATAACAAGATGAGTAGAAAAAGATCTACAGATTAATTGTTGTCAAAATTAATTGTCTTTTGTCATTTAATGACTTGAATCCACAAAAGCAAAAGTTATCGAAATATATGGTTCCTGCTCCTCCACATGTTTTTCTTTACTTTATATGATTCTAAACTGAAGATATTTAGGGTTTTGTTCTGGTCAGAAACAATGAGACGTCTGAAGAT
This sequence comes from Hippoglossus hippoglossus, assembly GCF_009819705.1. Classification (NCBI taxonomy): domain Eukaryota; kingdom Metazoa; phylum Chordata; class Actinopteri; order Pleuronectiformes; family Pleuronectidae; genus Hippoglossus; species Hippoglossus hippoglossus. Next base: position 4,502,448 of record NC_047155.1, read on the forward strand.
GGAACTGTATGGGAGTCCTGGTGAAGGCAGGAGGGATCAGATCAGGGATCAGATCAGGGATCAGATCAGGGATCAAATCTTATGACTTCAAAACATTTTCTAGTTCCAGCTGCTCTGATGAGAGGATTTGCTGTTTTGCTTTATATTATATTTTATATTATATTATCTTGGACTCTGATCAACTGGAAACCAGATTTTTCACTATCATAGACTAGACGTATAGACAATATACAGGATTTGATATTGAAAATAATCATTGCAGTCATGAGTGGAACTGTGTGTGAGTCCTGACGGATCAGAGAGGAGTCACTTCCCTCTGATTTTGATGTTTTATGAAATGCAGACCTCTGAAGAAATATAATTTACCTGCACTACTATAACTGGAGTGAGATGTATGTCCAACTCCCTGTATTTAGCCTCTTTTGTGCTAAATGTGCACATGTGGAGTGAGAGACGGAGGGTTCAGAGGAAGGGTCTGTGCTGAGCAGTATTTGCTGTCGCAGCAGGATCCTCAACCACCACCACATACTTGTGGCTGCAGTCAACGCTCAACTTAAGGGCTGAGACTCCATCAAGATTACCAGAGGAAAGCAAACCAGACGCCGTCGGCCTCGCTCGGAAAGCTGCATGAATGTGTAATACAGGAAGATATGTATCATTTTCTGAATCAGCGCAGATGGTGAATAGGTGAGCGCTGGCAAAACATTTTTGTTGGCTGCAAGAGCTCCTTTCCAATAGATGTTTTCAGAGCTTCATGGAAATACCGATAGAAATAAAGAGCAGCACTTACTGAAAGTGATCGCTCCGACTACTCAGCCCTTTCACCATGTACTGTTTTAACTATACCCTCCTCAAACAGGCTGCAAAACTAAAACTGGACTCTACAGGACAAAAACAGCAACAGGAGTAACTACCAGTGTCACAATGACTGTAACATGTGTGTAAGTTCAGTATATCAAACCCACAGGATCTCTAATCAACATCTAACATATATTAAGAGTCGGACTCAGGTATTGGCAATATTGAAAGACTTGGCACAAGATGCGGGGCCAAAGAACTGCTGGTGCAACCAAATAACTTGTGACTGAAGTGCTAAATTCATTTTACTGTCAGGAGGTCAGGAGGTAAATCGATCCAGAAATTAAGGTAACAGCACAATCTTTACAAAATTTGAAAGATGCCCTTTTTGTGTTGCAGAACTATCTTTTTTTAATCTTTCCAGTCCGGATCTCTTGTGATTAGAGGTTTTTCTTGTGACCCCATCAAGGGGTCCCTGTAACAAACAGTAGCAGATGTTGCTGCAGAGCTGCATTCAGACATCACTGTGAGCTTGGGTTTCGGACATAATAAATCGGGCCTCACGGGTCCACTTGGCTCCTAGGAACAGGACTAGAGTTTGGATGGGTCCTAGTTCCTGTCACTTCGCCGCAAGCTGAGAACCCATCAAGACTATGTGCTCAACACTGAAGAAGCTAAAACTGAAAAACAGACACTGTTATTTCCTTGTTCTCTTTTGAAACATTGTGTAGGAGTAGTTTTTGTATTTCAAAACCATGTGGAGAAAAACTAAATATCAAAAGGTGGCCCACTTGCACAGGCTTCATCATTGTAAACTACAGGGCTCTGTATTTCCATTCTGTTGATGTTGGAATAAAACTGCAAAAAAAAACATGATTCCACTGCTTCTCAATATCATGACATCTAATCCTGTCAACTGATTTGAGAGCTAACCCGACCTCTGTCTTTTCCTACAGCTCCCTCTGGTCGCTGTTTCACTGACCACTAACCATGAGGGTCTTCCTCCTGCTGTGCCTGCTGGTGGTAGGCAACGCCAAACCCTACCAGCCAATCAACATCATGGATTTCATGAAAAACTATGACATGATGATGGCTGATTCAAGTGACGACGACCACGATCACGACGACGATGACGACGACGATGATGATGGCCATAGTGACGAAGATGATAATGACGATTTAGATGATGAAGACGAGAACTGTCCTGCTACTTGCCATTGTTCACCCAGAGTGATGCAGTGCTCCGACCAGGGTGAGAACACACTCACTCCGGATCCACTGTTGACACGTGTTTAAAACTAGATAGAAATGCATCCTGAGCATTCACAGATAGTGTTAGATAAGTATAGATGGGTGGACGAGGGGTCGCAGGGGCAGCTGGAACCAACTTACTACCAACCCTACTCCGAGCTCCCTCCAGATGTCTGAACTCTTCATTCTATCTATAAGACTGAGCCACCCGATGAAATGAAAAAAGCCCGGGTCTTTGTTATTTAATGAATATATCAGTTGAAACCGTTCCAATCCTTTGAATCAGACTTTCTTTAAACTACAGTATGGTGCAGAGACAACAGCGATCCGTGGCCTTGATACAGACTAATCATGTTTGATCATGTTTGTTCCGTAAATTAAAAAAAACCCACAGATACATCATTATTTCATCTCTGCTGGCAGACTTTGAATCAGAAAGAACACAAATACTTTTCACCTGTATATCTCAGTATTTTCTTCTAAACTTTTGGCTCCCTGAGTTCTGACTTTCATCAGTTTAGGTTCAACTCCGGTCTCTAATCAGACATTTGTGTTTCTGCCAACAGGTCTGATCTCCATTCCTGAGAAGATCCCTGAAGACACTGTGATGATCGACCTTCAAAACAATGATATCACTGAGATCAAGGAGGACGACTTTAAAGGCCTCCACAAACTCTATGTAAGAAACCCTCCGTAGACCTTCAGAACTGGTTTACATTGCACATAGTGACAAACACCGCAACCCCTTCATGTTAACATCAAACAGACACATGGCTGAAATCAGGGAAGTAAAGAATCAGTCCATCTGATCAAAACATGAGCAAACAAGTTCCAGGAAACTGGATATAAAGTCATTTAAGGATATATATTTTGTGTGGTAAAGAAAATAACTTGTTCCAAAGAACAACATAACACCTGCACGCATACACAGTTGTAGATAATGGACACTTTTGTTCCCCTGCATTCATTCATTAAAGACGTCAGATCCTGTGTTCAACCAATGACTTCTCACAACAACAATAACAGTCTATTCAGACTCAATAACACCAGAGAACTATTACAGCGTGTGGACGCTCTAAAGGGTCTTTAAGGGACCAGACAAGAGGAAACTTGTCCATCAGCCTTTAGAGATGACAGTTCCTTTATGAAGCTTCCAGCTGGGGGGGGGGGGTTGTCTTTCATCCAGCTGCTGTTTATCCAGCTGGGAGTAAACCACATCAAGGCCTACAACTCTCAACTGTAACTCAACAAACCGTGAGAATCTGCAGACTGTTTTTTTTACTAATACAACCAATGTAGGACAGAGAGTGATTTAGATAAAAAAAAAAAGGAATTCAGATTACCCCTCCAAAAAACTAAATATGTTTGAAACAAAAAACAGCTTTAAATTACGCCAGATTTCAGCTGCTATAAACATTTATCATTAATTTTGTTGCCAAGCACAGGTTGGATATCAAGCATGAAAGTTTAACCTTGAAAGCATGTGTAAAAGACTATTTAAACTCAAATAACTAAACCTTTAACTGTGCCGTTCAATTTAATTGAGTTAGTCATCATAGCATCGGCATCATCTGCTTCAGGCGATGCAGTAAAAACTCTGCTTGAATCATTTTTTCCGTTTTACTGTGATTCCTTTCTCTCACAACAGGGCCTGTTCCTCATCAACAATAAGATCTCCAAGATTCACCCCAAGGCCTTCAGAAACATGGACCATCTCAGACTGCTGTATCTCTCCTACAACCAGCTGAAGGAGATCCCTGCGAACCTGCCTCCCAACGTCATCGAGCTCCGCTTTCACGAAAACAAGATCACCAGAGTCCAGAAGGACGCATTTAAAGGCCTGAGGAAACTCCATGTGCTGGGTGAGACCTGGTTTCAGCACTGTGTTTCTGATTAGGAATAATCAGTGTTGTCGAAGGACAGATGCTTTTGTGGTTCTTTGCCAAACAAAATGTCTGCAGCAATTAATTTGACTGATTTAACAGTATAGAGCAGTTATAGAGCATAGTTTGATCGTGACTCATGTCAATATGATGTCCTACTTGTTTACACTCAAACCCAGGACATGCATCATCAAGCAGTTGCTCGCCATTGTATATGTGGATGACGCAAGAAACTATAATAAATCCTTAGTAATCAAACCAAATATTTTGTGCCTGTCCAAACAGAGCTGGGTGCCAACCCTCTGGCCAACAGTGGGATGGAGCTGGGAGCTTTTAATGGCTTGTCGACTCTGTACCTCGGAGTCGCAGAGGCCAAGCTAACTGCCGTACCCAAAGGTAAATAACACTCACCTCCTCCTGATTTGAACAATGTATTGTTACCTTGACTTTCTCCTCGAGTCACCCGGTTATTACTCTGACGAACACTGAACCTCACCTGTACAACTGATGTGATGAAACTGACGAAATGATGCTTTGATTTGTTTTCCAACTAATGAACTAAAAGATGCTTAAATGACACGTTACACTGGTTGTGTTTGTTTTGTTTCTCCCAGACTTCCCGACGTCTATCACAGAGATGAGCCTGGACTACAACAAGATCGCTAAGGTGGAGGTAGAAGACTTCATCAGATATAAAAACCTGCAGAGGTGAATACCAGCCACATTTTACCGTAGAAACTGACATGACCACACTTTAATGAACCTGTCCAGGCCGTTTCTCAAGTTAATATAACGAAAAATATATTTACTTTCTGTATTTTAAAGGTTTCTGGGAAAACAGATTCAGTTTTAAATAGTAATCGTTGGCACATTATATATTAATGGACAGAGACATTTCAAGAAAAATATGAATTGTAATATTCAGAGGTTACGCTTAATTCAAAAAACTAAATCAACACCCAATTTCTTAATATAAAGACTACACAACATTGTGTGTGTCCCTCATTCACTTTATCTATATTACCACACATTGATATATTTACATCAGGGGCGGGTCCTCTCTACGGAGGCCGCCATGTTTTTTACAGTAGCCCAGACTGGACAAACTAAACACCTTTTGAGTTTTTATGACAACTGAAGGTTACCACAGGTTCTCCTTCATGTTTGGAAGGGGAGGGTGAGGTGAGGGGTGTTCAGCTGCAACATGCAACTTCACCACTAGATGTCCCTAGATTCTTCACACTGAACCTTTTTATTTATAGGTACATATTTAAATCTGTTATCCGTCTCTAATTTCTTTCTTATTAACCAGTGATGACACCTTTTAACTATCTTTTGCAGGCTAGGACTTGGTTTTAACCAGATTAAGTCTGTAGAGAATGGCAGCTTTGACAGCATCCCAAATGTCCGTGAGATCCACCTAGACAACAACCGTCTGAGGAAGGTCCCCCCCGGCCTCGGCTCCCTGCGCTACCTCCAGGTACAGATATCTGATATCCAGCATGTAGTCACTGTCTCCAGGGGGTTGACGAGTAGCTCTGAGCCAAAGTATCCAAAAAACAACATCTTCTTTTCTTATTTATATTTCAACAAATCAAAAAGAGGTAGATGTTTTGAAGTGGGTCACTGCAATCAATGTTCCTCTCACGGCGAAGGAGCACGTTTCTCAAACTGAGCCCAGACTCGTCCTTGTTTCCATTATCCTGTTATGACCCAGAGTTTATCATCATAGACTAATATAAATCAGCTGCTATATCCTGTATGTAGATGTTGAAGAAGGAGAATGTACAACCTACACTATGTTGTTGTCACATAAGCAATGAAGAGAAACAGTAAGGTTGTTTGTTTTCTCCAGTTCAGACTGTCCAAAATGTTGTTTCCTGTGAAAAAGGTTGTGATTCTGAGTTTCAATGTTTTCTTAAAGGCAGCATCAGCACGAAACTCTGTCATGGTGTGTGCACAAAAAAAAGCTGAAAAATATCTGATCAAAAACAAAATTCCTTTCTGTCTGTTCAGGTGATTTTCCTCCATGGCAACAAAATCAACAGTGTGGGAGTCAACGACTTCTGTCCCGTCACGTCTGGTGTCAAGAAGAACCTGTACACGGGCATCAGTCTGTTTGCCAACCCTGTCAAGTACTGGGACATCCAGCCGGCCACCTTCCGCTGCGTGACCGGACGGAGGGGCGTTCAGCTCGGAAACTTCAGAAAGAAGTAGAGAGCGACAACCAGGAGTTCCGGGAAAATAGAAAATGGAGAACTGCCAATATCCTTGTTACAGTATAAGGAATAAACTGGAAATAATTTTGATAGATCAACAAAAAACAAAAGATGAAACTGTACATTTAAGTGTTTAAGTTCATGGTGACAGTTCTCAGCCAGGGGGAGAAAAACAAAAACAAAACTCTAGTCCGGCTGTTGGTGCTGATAATGTGTAAAATAACAAAAATTTGAAACTAGGCCCAACGGTCCCCTTAAATTCAGTAAAGCTGCACCAAATGGCACAAACTCATATCCGTTCTCTAAATATGCTTAATTTGTTTAAATAATGATTCAAGGAAATTGCAAACAAACAATCTTGTCATGTTTAAGAAAGTTAGAAAATCTGCATCTGCTGCTTTGTTCTGATTCATGGAAAAGTTGAATGAATCCTTGCACCATTTGTGGAAATCTGTTCAGTAGTTTTTTGCATAATCCTGCCGACAAACAAACAACGGACAGGGGTGAAAACGTAACGTCCTTGGTGGAGGCAATTAATCAGTTTTTCTTTGTCCCTCAACTTCTGCTGGGTAAACTTTACTTGGGGGTAGAGCGCCTCCCCCTGGTCCTTTTGAGTAACACCACCCAATAACTTGAGTAGTGTTACATTCCTGTGCCTTTTTCAATGAAAGACAAACGTTTTAATTGTTTTTCTTTCAATGTCAAAATCAAAACAACTTTTAACGAGATACAGTTATGTAGGACGATTTAAGTTGTTTTCATATCAACAAACAAAATATACCTTTTCTCTCTTTTGTCATTTCTTTACATAGTGTATTATATTGTCGCCATTTTTTTTTAAGTTGAGACAACAGAATTATCATAGAAAATTCACTTTAGCCTAAAAAAAACACTTCAGCTTAAACTTAAACATATTTTCCTTTTGGCAGAGGCCTGTACAGTCAGTGAATGATTCTGGTGTTATTCAGTGTAACATGTCACTCTAAAGCCCTGTGTCTTTCTCCATGTCAATGTTTTTTCATTATCTCACTGCATGTCTGTATCATCTTCATTTAGAAACTGAAATTATACATTGTCCTTGATGTAAACGTTTTCCTCTGCAGGGCTGGGGATAATCTGTAATCTGAAATTTACCCTTGAACTCAGTTTGTTTTAATAACCTATAGCAACCAAAATACCACCACAGTTGATGTTGAAATTATAAGCAGGTAATGATCGTCTGAGAGCATCTTCCTTATAAACTTGTCCCTGTTTATTCCAATGTGCTACCCTCCAAAATGGTGCTATATTTATTTAGTCTGTCTTTAAATAAACCTGGATCACCTCCCAACTTCAGCCTCAACTTATTTTTAAAATGAATGTAGGTTGGAGTTGATTTTATCATTTCAGCTATTACTGTGTTATCCTGTAGGAAGTAGTCAATAATTCATTTGATTTGATTTAACATGCCGAGTACTCACCTTAATGGTTGATTAACAAAGATTAGAAATTCCTTTTCCAAAATGTTTAAATGTCAGAACTGTATAAATAGATTTGCAGATTTATAGAATAGAATCTCCTGCTCAGAATCAGAGAAAGTTTTACGTGGATTGTATTCGTAAACGGTTTTTACAACAGAATAAAAACAAAGCAAATGCTCAAGCTGGAGAAAACTGGAAGCAAAATCAAAATTAAACAATTAACAGTTGATAAAGTTATTGGTGAACGATCCAGACAGAAGAGACTTTATTCTGGTGTCCCTGGTAGGAGGCAAGTGAAGCTATTCCCTTATCAACCAGCAGATGTCACTCTACACTAAAGAGTTAAAGACCATCATCTTGGTGGAGGCTTTAACTCGGAGAACGTCAAAAACCAAAAAGTGATTGATTCAGATTCCAACTATATATTGTTGAGGACACTTAAAAGATGAGTATTTGTAAACTGCAGAAGTTTTTACTGATGTATTAATTGGTTTGTATATTTAATGTCCCGTTTAGACTAATACATGAAGTGATGTAAACAAGAACCCTGAAAGTTTTACATTCTTTAGAAGCTTGTTTTATTTGTTTAAACCTGCATTGGTCATTTGCCATTTGTGGAGGAAAGGGCAGCAAACATTGTAGGTTATAAGAGGAACGCGATAATTCCGTGTGTTCATCACTACGAGCTACACAAGCTACCTCGGCTTCCTTAATGTGGTTTCCTGTTGTTGTTTGGCACTAATTGGTGACAGATCAATCTCTAGTAAATCAATGGGCTGTCAGTTAGACAGAGAAACATATTTTAACCCAACCATTATCCAGAAATGATGCCAAATTCAACAGCAATTATCTTTGGTCTTTTTGGAAGCTGCTTCAAAACACATTTCGCTGATCACAGATTCTCGACACCAGAAGTTAGTCGTTCCTGCCTCGCTGACAGCAACCATTCAAACACACTCACAGGAACGATGAATGTGATGAAACCAGTGTGAAAACGGGACAAAGTCTGTGTGTTTTCTTTTCCCTCTCCGTCTCTGTGGGAGGCCGCTGTCGAACAGCAGCCAGCTCCCTGCACACTTTGAGAAACTCGACACCTGCCAGCTGCCTTCATCATTTCTACCTCCACCTGGAACTGATACCTACAGTCCACAGAAAATAGGACCAAGCTGGGGTACAGTTCCATGAGCTAGTTTGACTGGTTTGTCTTTTTAAATGAAGACTCGTTGTGCTGTGGGTGGGGTGGAGGGAAGCGGCCCCTCTCTCTCTCTCTCTCTCTCTCTCGTTCTCCAGGAAACATATGGAACAGATCTGCTGGTTGGCCAGGCCTCGTTCTGCCACGTCTCACAGCCACACGCACGGACAGAAAACGGTCCTAGCTTCAGCACTTTTACCTCTCTTCACCCTTTTCTTTTACACTATTCTCACTCTTCTCCTTTACTCAAGTCATCACCCACCCACGACCACTCTCTACCTGCCTCCCGTCCTGCACACATGAGTCTTTCAGCTGGTGAAGTAAGTCAGAAGAATAAGCTCATGAACGACATGAGGACGATTTGAATGTTAAATCAGAGCACATGTCGGTTGTGTCGCCATCTCCTTCAAAGTATGAACTCAACAGCTCTGGGACCGTCCCGTTCCAAACACTTAGAAAAATGCAGCTGAGAAAAATGCAGCTTCTTTCCCAGAATTTTTCCCATGACAGGGTTTGTCTCATAAAAGGCAAAAGTATCAGTGTCTAACAACTCCACTGAATGCAAGTCACTATTTATTCAGTCCTTCTGAATTTATGATGTCAAACTTTACAAGAGCCTCACCTGAAGTAAAGAGCTGTTTCACTATTCTCAGAATATATTATAGGCTTATCAAGAAAAGAAAGAGAAAGCAAGCAGTGGTGTTAATTCAATTTAACACAGAGTCCTGTATTAAATCCAGATGGTGACTCAGTTTAAACCAACATCTAGTGGCAGCATTTAAAATGAGAAGAGATGCACCAGGATCTCCTGATTCAGCAGCAGGTGACCGGATGGATATTTCACAATATCTTTTCCTTCTGCAGTTCTTAAGAGGTGGGTTTTAGTAATGTTTAAAAATATGGGCCTACCTCTCGTGTGTAACTAATTAATATGGATAAGTTTCTAGTTATTTGCTTTTATTTGTTTTCTGTTTTTCAGCATTGCTTAAATAATTTAATAAAATGCATTACTATTATGTTATATGCAGTAACTAATCAGAGCCGCACATCAAATTTAAATATGAAACACTTATGAACGTTAATCTATAGATTGGATAATCTCAAGCCTTTATAACAGTAGAAGATTTGACTTCTCACAGTGGAGAGGCCCAGGTGCAGCTTCTGTTTTATTCCTACTGTGAAAATGTCTTCTGTGAAAAAGGGTCTTTTAATTTACTGTGAATCCACTAATTCAAAGATTATTTCAGCTTTCAACCATCATGGCTCATTTACTTAGAATAAAAGAATACGACTTATCCCATATCTGGGATAAGTCGTCTCCATCCATCATTCTTTTGTCACTTTATTATTATTATTATGAGCTACTCTTCATCAGATTCTGCTATATTTCAACGTCTAATCATGTGTAGCTGTAATGATGCAATATCCCCACATGTCGACTTTAAAGGCCCGAGGAGATAAATCACCTCCCTCTCTGCACTTAGAATATTGTAAATCCAACAACAACAAATTCAGAACCAGTTTCCAAGCTTCTCTCCTCTCCTCCTTTTTCCTCCTCTTCATCCTCCCTTTACCCAATAAACATTTTTTCTCACTGTGATTATTGATCGACTGTAGTTGGAGTTAAAGCTCAAATTCACACACACACACATTCATGTAGCACAACTGTATGCAGCACTTTATCTGTCACACACCACATACCAACATCAGAAGCAGTTTAGAGTCAGGGTTTTGCCCAAGGACACTTTGGAAGGAGAACTGGAGGAGCCAGGGGATCAAACCACCGACCTTCTGGTTTGTGAAAGTACTCCTGAGCCACAGCTGCCCACATGGTTCTCATCTCAATCAGATGGCTATCGAAAGAATGATGTTGACCATGGACTGCACAAAAAGATGGATGACAAGACAGCTCTCCAAAAATGAAGCTGAATCCTCTTGATCGCCCCCTGGTGGCTGGCTGCAGTAGTTCAAAAACCCAGCCTCAACTTTATTAACACCATACGGGCCAAACTAAAAAGGTCAAAGCACATTTCAAATAAATTTTTGTTTTTTCATATTGCAATACGTAATATTGTCAGTTTTTTTTACAATATATATTTTTACCAGTTCAAAGTTGGATTATTTAAAACTTGATTAGTTTCAGACTTGCTGTTCAAAGTTCACAATCCTATCTGCCTTGTCATAATAAATTGAATTGAGCTTCAATTTTAAAAACTTGGCAGCATTTTTGAGTTGGTTGAAAAACGAGACTCAATCCTGCTGAACTCCAGTTTGATGGTAATTAGGTATTTAAGTGTATGAAATATTTTCCATTAAGGAAATGTTGGGAGAAACATTAGGATTTCATGGTTTGACTTTTTTGACATAATTTTTTGACATGTTTGTCTTCAGAGTGAATGACCTTGATTATGCCGTGATCCTGGAAGAAGCTGGTTAGAGGCCAACACACGAGGCAGAGGAGGCAGAGGGGGGGACGGAGTTCAGGTTTCTACAGTATAAACTAAGGAGTAAGTGGGCACTGGTAGAGTCATTAGGCAGGAGGGGACCACTGCTCCCAGCCGCACCTCTGATTAAGGATCCTGAAGCCTCATCAATCACTTCACAACTTCACTGATGGATTCAAGCCCACTGAAATATCACACTGCTTTTAAAAAAAATTCTAATTAACTTTCCAATAAGACCAATGTCAGCATCTCCTTCTTACAAATGATGTTGCACCAATTAAAACACTTACTGGTCCAATGGTTCAAAGTGGGAGCGTAACGATTGTGAAACAGAGACTGAAATTGAATTACAAATGTCAACAATCAAAGCTAATGGAACCATGATGCCCCAACCCTCTTATTTTTCATTTCAGAATTAAGACAGTAGTACATCTAAATAATGAAATGATAACTATTTAATTTAAGCTTACCCTCAAGAAAGCTACAGGTGAGTAAATAAATAAAATAAATAAATAAAATAAATAAATGCAGCTCGTACAACAGCATTGCTTAAAGAAACTCTCCAGGGGGGGCTGCAATGTAGTTAGGGTCACGTGACACCAATATTTACGTAAAAATCGCCCAATAGTTGTGTGAGTACAAGCTAAAACTATGGTAAATAGGTTATGTCAAAGTTGAACTATAGGTATTAGGTCTGTTAGCTGCAATGGATGTTTACAACTGACAGTTTGTGTACAATATTTCAGTTCACCTTTACTTTCTGTTTGTAAAAACTTTGTTTCAAACTCTGATCATCAGACTTCTTCTGTTAGAATGATCCTTAAACATCATCCGTAGAAAACACAATACATGATGGTATATATTGTTTGGTTAGTGACCGTCGGTTGTACACTACCTTTCACAATGCATTGTGGGATACAATGAGTCCACTACAGAACAGTAAACTCATATAGTGAGCAGAGAATGATTTTGGACAACTCATGACAAGTAAAACTTCAAAGGACTTCCACAATGAGCTGGCTTAATAATAAAAAAATATTTTCTCATCGAAGGCCCCAAAAACAACATGGAAAATAATGAAGTTATTTTGTCATTAAGATGAAGTAAAGTGATCTAATCTTGACCAAAGTCATAAAGACCCTCACAAGATAGAAAGAGCTTCACTGCCAACAAACCCAAATATCTACTGAGGCACCGTCTGCCCAGACGTCTGTGGACACTTTCACAGAAGAATCAAACACTTCAAGGTGCCAACACCGCAGAAAAAAAACTCTCAAAAGTTGGAGAAAATTGGACACTTAGTCTGTCAGCTCTCATTCAACACACACACACACACACACACACACACACACACACACACACACACACACACACACACACACACACACACACACACACACACACACACACACACACACACACACACACACAACTGAAACATACACCAGCAGCTCATCCAGAGCAGAGCCAGGGCTAAATGAGGCCAGTGGAATTAAAATGTTTAGAGGCGACGACTGAAAGGCCTGTTTGTTCATGTGAGAGAATCCCAGCAGTGGTGCTTTCTCCAGAGAAAAGACTGACATGAAAAATGAGCAATGGGGACAACGCGCCAATTGCTGTCTGGCTCTGAAGTGGAAAAACATGGCCGATGAAAAATGTGTGTGAGTGAGTGAGTGAGTGAGTGTGAGTGTGTGAGTGTGTGTGTGTGTGTGTGTGTGTGTGTGTGTGTGTGTGTGTGTGTGTGAGGGGGTGGAGATATAATTGAAAGCATCAAATAGTCAAATAAAAAGTAAGGGAATAAAAACACCTTAAAAATCTGTAGCTACTCAAGTTGTTACCAAACTTGAGTTTTAACACTGAACCAGATGAATCCTTTATGTAGTAAAAACAATTTAAACCAACTAACAATTATTATCAATTAGAGATACGTATAATGTTTATTAATTAGTTCCAAGGACAGAAACTAAGCAGACCATGAATCTGTTAGATTCACATTAAACCCACAGGATTCTGTTCAGTTGTAACACCTGTGTGCTACAAATGAAGTCGACTATACAAAAGACTGTGTTCCTCCTGATTCATCATTCAGGTAAAGGTGAAATAAAGAGAAACTGAAATAAATAAAAAGAAACTGACTGACGTGATACGATACATGTTTGTCTACAATAATTCATTATTACATAAAGCAGAAATTGGATCTGCAATGACACGGTCACACATTATGAGTCCAGCAACATTAACTGTGTAATTCTAAACTGAAAAGTTTATCTTACAAGCAAACAACTGATAAGTACGGTGGATGAGTTGTGATTTTCAATTAATCGTTAAATATTCAATGCAGAGTTAATCTGACCGCCATCTTGTCCTGAGCAGATAGTTCCGTGCAGCTAGTGGTAAATAATGCTTTGCTTTTGCCACAATGGGGCAGTATTGTAAATAAAAAAATGTTTGCCAACTGCCAAGAAGAAGGAGAAGAATAAGGTAAATAAAGTCTATGGGTAAAACATGTGTGGTGCACAGGTGTGGTGGTGCTGTGAGATCAGATGCTTCTGTACAGACAAACAGGAGAAACAAGCAAAACCAAAGACGATGACATACATCTAAAAGTTATTTGTGGAACGTTGAACGGTTTCAAAAAATGAATCTAATTGGAAATGTTTCAGAGTGTTTGTGCCAGTGTGTGCATGTGTGTGTGAATGTGTGTGTATGCGTGCATGCACTCGTGTCCATTCCAAATAACATTAACTTTAATTAGTTTGACCAATATATTGGCTGCCTATGAGCATATATATCTTATTTGTGACTCTTGTTTAATACAACACAACACAGGAAAAAAAGATGGTTGTCATAATTCGCAGTGCTGACATCATCAGTTGCTTCACAACAAGTGTAGTTAAAAATAAATGGGTTCATTTTAGGCTTCATGAACAACTCATCCAAAACGCTTACGGGTTTATGCTGCACTTCCTCGGGTACTCAGAAACTACCAGAGAGAGTTTGTCGAGAAAATCCAAGAAAAGACACATTTCTGGAATCATGGCTCCTTCGTAGGACAGGAAGGAATTCACAGTTTGCAAGAGTTATCTTTCTTTTCAGAGAATTTACTGAAATGTCTGCACTACACTGCCTGAACACCCGAGAGACAGGTATCCTGCAGCGTTAATAAATGCACAAAAACAGAGAGGAGGGTAGAAATAAAGAGACAGACAGAGAAATCCAAAGACAGACCGACGTCATAGTCAGAGTCGCAGACGCTGTTATTTTAGCCAGTAGCGATCCTGAAGCCAGAGCTTTTGAAGAGCAGTCCAATAAAAAGAGATTTTATCCAGATGGAGTCTACTGCTGCGGAGACGGCCGTGCACTCCTCATCACAATTAGCACGGAGGGAAACATTCACGACCACAATGTCCTATTAAACAGACATAATTACATTAACATGGAACTTCCCAGAATTCCCCTGCCTGCACACACACATGAAAAATACATTGGTTTTAACCACAAACAATAATATAGATGAACTGTAACTGTAGTAGGGAGAAGACGGAGTAAGCTACTGTTCCACTGGATGATTATGATTCATCCACTGAAAGAATGGCAACAGTTTTACTGGCCAATACTATAATGCACCTCAGTCTGCATCGATAGATATCCAAGACATAATTGCAGAATTTAGCGAACTACTTTATTTTTGCAAACTACAGTGTGTACAATTCTCCTAATAGTCGACAGAACAAAAATTGGCAACTACTAAATAATTGTTAGTTTCCAGTCAAAATGCCAAAAACAATCTTTTATTTCACCTTACAAATTGTGAAATCTGAATAGAGACACAGCTGTAATGTCTCATGTGCTTTCATGTGCTAATGATAATGTAACTTCTACTGTTTGCATGAAGACAACATGAGAAGAAAATTGTGAATCTTAGTTCTAAATATAGAAAAAAGATTCTCATTTGACCTGAATCGTTCAGACCAACTTGACTCAGTCTTTTAACAGTGTTGTGATCCTGCGACTTTAAGCAGTTTTTTCAAAAATAAAAGCCTCCTCCATCTGTCTGTCGTCATCAGGGAACAGAGAACCTCAATGCAATACCGCCCCAAAGGAAACCAGTCAATAAATAACACGTCCATGTGTCCCATTATGCTTTGTCCACGCACGTGTCCCTAACAGATTTTTAATTAGTCCCATCATACTTCATCTGAGGACGGTCAGAAAGACGAAAGTGGGACTCGTTAGTTTTTATGAGGATATTAATAAACTGCTAAATGTGGGTTAAGTAACTCAACAAGTCAACAAGAACTAATTGATTCCAGGTGGTAAAGAATCAGCACTGCACAGAATGAAGACAGAGGCCACAAACTACAAACTGTATTTGTAACGTAAAATTTACAAACAACTAATTTGCATTCAGACATGCACACCAGATAATCTCCTGAAACTATATCCGGAGGGGTCGTGTGTGAGAATGCAAAATGTGGGATTGGCTTGAGCGGTGGAGGATTTTCCTTCAGCCCCAGCGTTTGATCTCATCCCTTTATTTCACATGGGTGAACAGAAAAAACCCTTACAAACATAATTATATTCTGAATAATTTTCAGCAGCCTGGAAACACATGTTGACTCCCAGCACCATCTGCTTTTATCTCTCAGCAGGATGAATGTAACACAAAGAGCCTTTATCATCTAACTGAGGAAGATGTTAAACACTCAGCTGTGAAAGGAGACCTGAAGGCAAATGACTCACGGTCACTAAAATAATCAAGGGCTCGATTGTGAACCCCTGATATTTAATATCTAAACTGGTTCAGATTCAACGTGAATCACTTCGGAGCTAACGGTAAATTGTCCTTCGGTTTCTCTCTGGGAGAGGGAAAAAGCGCTGGGATAACAACTCCAGTAGTCATCAGAGAACAGAGAACAACTATCCAGCACCACCACAAACTGGAACCCAGTCAGCCAATAATACTCTCCATATGTCTCATACTGGTTTAGTCCAAACCGTCATGTCTCGGTTGACAGTTTAATCAGCGCTGGTTTCTTTGAGTCCAGTACCAACAGAGACCATCATCAAGACACCAACACTGCCAACAGCACACAGATCCAAGATAGCAGAAAGATCGGATCAGAGGGTACAAAAGAACTTGTTTTATTCACCAGGATCTCAGTTTTTACACTTCCTAACTTGAGCATGTGTTTGTAGCAACTCCACCAAGTCCATGTGTTTTTAGATACTTCCCAGGCTGTTGATCAATGTCATTAAATAACTCATTCATAAAACTACAATTGCATCTCGCCAAGGCCCAACAGTCCCCTTAAATTAAAACAAGCCACATTAAGTTGCTCAGCTACACATTGGTGTCGGTTACAGGTTTCTAGCGCTACTTGCTACCATTCAGTGGCTGATTCATTTTAATTCACTCTGTTGATCAACAATTCCAGGTAGGAGTTGGTAAATCTGTGTGATGGGAGATTTATATGTTTGTTGATGTATATTTCTTGACTTAGTAAACAATCCAAACACTTTCACCTTTGCATCAGCGTCTTTGAATTCCCTCTATGGACCTAGCTGCAGACCTCCACAGCACATGGAAGACGCCATTTATTCATCATGTCTTACCTCCGTCGTGCGTCTGCCCCACATGAGAACCAGAAAACATTTATTTACATTTGACATTATTATATATTTGATTGTTCTTCCCATTTCCACAGAACAAAAGAGTAGTTTGGGTTCATTGAAAGTTCTGTGCTTACATGAACGTACCACAACTTTCGTCAAGGACCATCTAATAAGTACAAGAGAAGTGTGAGAGCCTGTTTATCCAGCTAAACTCAACTCAAACACTTCAGGGGACGCTCATAAACACAGAGGTGGTAAAAGATGTTTACGTGCATTTACCCTACAACCCATCCATGAAGTTTGATAGATGCTGATACCAATGAGAGTTTATTCCAACTTATTCTGGCCTCCTTTATATCACAAAGGAACGGTGTCATTTTCCAAATCTTAATTTCCATTTCATTTGAAGTTCAGTATTACAGACCTGGCAACCCGTCCCCAGTGGAACTTAGTGGGAGTCCCTTCTTCTGGGGTTCTGAGTTTGAGTAAAGAGCTGATAGTAAACCTCAAGCTGGGATAAGAACTACCAGGCTTGGGGAACTGTGAACAGGATCTTTACAGTAAACAGTAAAGTCCGTTATTATCCGGTTCAACTGCTTCGGACATTTGTGTTTGCACATACAGCTCCTTCAGGTCATGTCTTGAATGGTTTACAGTTGCACTGCATGTGTGAAAGCAGCCTCTGTCTGGGTAACAACCGGCAGCTTCACTTATTTGTACAGAAAGGGCGCAGATAGAGGTGTGGCGACCCACCATGACGTCACCAATTTGTTTGTGAACTGTCGTTTTAAGTTTTACATTTTGTCCGGCGCCATCTTGGTTTTTGATACCATAAGTAACCATATAAGGAGAAGTGTGGGGGGGGGGGGGGGGGGGGGGGGGGGTGGAGCCTGACTGAGAGCTTGAGGACACTGCACGCCCACCTGCTCCTCATTGGAAGGTACTAACTGTCAATCACACAGTATCCTCAACCAGAGGCTTGTAATTTGACTCTAAACGGGACAATAACTTACAATATGAACGTCGTGGTGTATTGAAGAAGACTTTTGCATTGGCTTCACTTTTCAGAGTCTACATTCAGTCTTACTGAGTCATACTTGAGCTGTGCTTCTCGCTCGGGGGGGCAGGAATGCTGACTGTCTTCAACAGAAACTAGTCTGTCCGAAAAAAACTACGAGATTTATTGCTTGGAGCTTTTTTTGGATTTGAAATATAAAAAGGTTAAATTGCTTAACAGGTCTGGCGATTAAAAAGTGTGTGTGTGGTGAACACTTTGAAAGAGCAACAGCCAATGAGGACACTTCCTGGTGTTATCTCAAACTCAAACTCAACTCAGTCCCCCGCCTTCAGGGATGTTGAGCTGGACTATGCCCAGTTCAGCCAAAAGACAAGAGAACAACAGAGCTCAGTCTCTACCCTCAGACTCCAGGGCCTCCCTGTTTAAAAAGAGTAATCACTTTGACACAAAATAATTTTGGACTGAGGAATGTAGGAAAAACTAAAACACAATTCAACTCCAAATGTGGATTTTCTTCAAAATTCAACCACATTCTAGCCTGAGGAAGCTGATACATCTATAGTATTGGGGAGATAACTGAAAGCGCGCTTCAGTCCAGGCCTGAATGTTCAATTCCTGCACCTACTGTAGTTTCATTCTAACAGCAGTTTATCAGCCGTCCTACACAGAACAATTGTAGCATGACAGATTCATATGTGCAGCAGCATCCCGCATATATCCGGTCTTCCTCCCTAACCCCACATCTGCTCTGCATCTGGCTCTGTCAACAGAAACATCCTGAAGACACAGCAGTTTCTAGTAGATGCTCGACGGTACTTTTCAACACAGCATTACAGTGAAACAACACAGCAACTAAACAGGTCATCAAAGCAATGAGTTGTATAACATGATCCTTAATTTTGCTTCCAGAATACATTTGACTGGAACAAAAAAGCTGCATTCAAACTGAACAGTTCTTTAGCTTGTAAAATGACTATAAAATGGTAATGACTATAATGTTAGGTGGAAATGGGCCTGAAGTTACAGGCAATGGAACATTATTTGTGTTTAAGGAGAAGGAAAAATGTCAAAAATACTACAAAAGAAAGTCCATTTTCCTTGGAAACTAAATAATTGCCAACAAATTCAGTGTTAATAAAGATATTATGTGGAAAAGATATTTTAAATGTCAGTAAAAATAATACCCTGCGCTCAGGGGAAAGTGTTACAGATATAATAAGTCTATTGTTATTAAAACCAAAGTGGTGGTCTCCTTGTGGAGGCTCCATTTGTTCTGTTTTAACCATCAGGTCGTCCTCAGATCCTCTGGGACTGAATTCCACGGCTGGAGGCCAGTATGTGAACCTAGACTCAGCATAAGGAAAATGACTCAAACCTACAGTAAATAGGGAGACAGAATACTTCTCCTGCACATAGGTATACTTATAAATGGAAAAAGATAGACCTTCAGTAACACAGACCTGGAAACTAATTTAATTTAACATTGTAAAAGAGGAAACTCGACTGTGGGAACAACTCATGCATCTTACCAACCATAACCCCAACCCTATCTTACTGCACTGTCCCAGCAAATTACCTGTAGTAGTATTTAGATGTCAGTATTTGAGGAAGTTGAGGTGGATGGAAAGACGATAGCTGTGTCCCCATTAAGGGGCCACCTCCTTTAGAGGACGCGGAGCATGCAAGTGAAGGACAAACCCAAATGAGACGTCTGGTCTACGGAGGATTTCGCATTCGTTTCACCACCTTGTTCTGCTCTTACTTTGGCATTGTTAGCTACTTTAAGCAGCGGCACTTATTACAGCCCAGACACCCGGATAGGCAGCTCGTTAGCTTCGTCCCCAGCATGCAATGAATCCTGGGAAAGGTTAGCCCATAAAGGACCCTTCGTTACTCAGGAATGGAAGGACACATTCATCTGCCACATTTGAAGGAGCCCTCGAAATGGGACATCGCTGTGACGCAGTTGTTTCCTGTTTTAAAATGGCCGTTTTTTACTATAACTGACGATATAGGATCATCTAAACTTAACCATTTTTGTAACTATATATAAAATGGTTTTACTGTTTAAAATGTTCAGTGATTAAGGGCAACTTTTACAAGACATGCTGAAATACAATCTCTTCTTTTAGCTTTGATTTGGTCATCACCAAAACAAATCTGGCTATTCCTCTTTCTGCACCAGCTATTCTTTAACTTTGCCTGGTGCTGGGCAGGTGGTTAACACTGGATGTATCAGAGCTTGATGTCTAGAAACAGCTGCCTTGCTGCTTTTACTGCAAACATGGTTTATGAGAGAATGAACCATTCAGTACATGTAAGCTGTTAGAGGCTAAAAAGCTGTGTGATCATTATCTTCAGGTCCGATTCCTCTCCTAGCTTCACATGGAGCCTAATAAGTTAACTTAAAGTAGTAGTTCGACATGCATTACATAGAAAGTTTCTGAGCTTAAATAAAAAGACGCACTGTGGGGCCCAAACTTGCTGGCGGCACCCCAGAGCTGACGGGTGGCTCCGTCACGACCAAAACACAGAGCCCTCAGTGGTGGGCTAATGCATCATGTCAGTTGTCAGCCAGACCCATGCAGACCAACTCAGTTTGATGCCAAAGCAGGTGGTCGGCTGCGTTGAAAGCTTTGCAGTCAAATGGGAGTCTGTGTGTGGAGGAAATTCCCCACGTTGTTTGGTCTAGGCCGGCTTCAGTCTGCTTCTACATATCGCCCGTTTACACCTGTCACCCTGAAACCAAGCTCACGTTAACCACAGCAATATATAAAATTTTATGTTTTACATAACCCGCTGTTTTATTCTCTATCGGCAGTCAGTATATTCTTTAGGTTTCTTTCAACTGAAATGATACACAGATATAACACTCACAAAAAAAAGACATCAAGTGAGGTGAAGGTATTCTGGTTCATTTTACAGTATTAACACAATAGATTGCTCGAAATTATCATGCAAGCAAATATAAAAAAGGTTTATATTATTAGTAATTTGATAAATTTGATAAATTCCCCAGCCTTATCTCGACGCAGGGCAAACACGTTTACTAAAAGTCATGGATCAAAGCTCTCAATGCATTTTAAGACGTCTAGGTTTAGATTTTTCATCTTTTCAATCTCGAAATGTTTGCTGGGTTGTTGTGCTCATTTATACATTCACCATCTCATCTACATTTAGAACTTTTCTTTTGCTTCTCAGCCTTTCCTGATCAAATTGCAGCATATACGTGAACAAAATGAAGACAAAATGCCTTCAATGTATTGTCCCTGAGCTGCAGTTCCAAGTTTTTAAAAAGATTCACTCGTGTTCACAAACACACATGGAGCAAGTCAACATGACACATGTAATTTGTGTTTAGTGTGTTGTTGTGGGTGTCTTTCACCATTGGTTCCCCCATTTTATTGTGCTGAGGAATACCAGTGAAACCACCCTGACAGCTCAAATCTGGTATAGAAAATTTGTGACAGTAAAAACATTCTCCAGTTGCTGGCCCTTTTCCCAGAGTTGTAAAAGTTTAAAGGTGTTCATAATTGCTAACACACCTGTAACAGTCCGGGCTCAGGTTCCTTGGATGTTTATATCTGGGCCCCCTTCTTTTTCCTCTCCTCTTGAAGGCTGAAATAGTCACATGTTTTCTATTTAACTGGTTTGCTGTGAAACCTCAGTCTTTGCTCTTTCACTCAGCTTGTTTATGCAGAAAAAGTGTCTCTCGTCCTTTCACGATGTCTAGGGACAACGGCAGAAACAGCAAATTCTCAAGAAGTGCTCTGGGGAAGCCCAACATCCCACTGATTTGACAAGCAAGGTTGAAATCAACCTGAAAACAGCTGGACTTGAGCAGCTGTTGAAGGCACTGACTGAACACAGTCCCTTAAATTTTATTCTAAGAATCTCTTGGCCTTTCTGTTTTGGAAACTTCTCCCATGCTTTGCCATTTCCAGTAATCCTGTTTTTGATTCATTTCTGGCGGGTTTTTCTTGTTTATTATATTAACTGTTATTTATTCATTTGTTATTGCCTGCACAGCACTTCATAACCCTTTGAAAAGCAGGGTTGTAGAGGTCTGATACGCATTAAACCATAGAGAGTCACTGATTAAAAGAGATGAACAGCCGAGATATGACTTTTCCAAAATGTTCTCACAATATCTTCACGGGATCATTGTTGTGATTGAAGTTCATTCAGATCACTGAGAACCTGTTCAACTTCTTCCACCATCTTTAGAAGCATTTTCATTCTGCTCATTCAATTTTAAGAAGTAGCTGATGTATATGACTCTACCTGTTTTTTACATGTGAACTTCGAACAATGTCTGGACCCAATTCTCGAGACTCTGCCCTTTCACACGTGCAAAACACACAACCGGATTCTGACTGCGTGACACGTGTTCACACCTAGAGGAAATATTTGGTTTTGGCTTGGAATAGTGTGCACGGGGCCGGAGTGACATTAACACCTAATATTACAACCAAATTACTCACGTTGGCTAAATCAAAACCACTGAACCTCATTAGTCTCGTGAGGTGGTTATGGGATGTGATGAGGATGCCGCCTGGACACGTTTTTCTGGAGATTTTCTAGCCACGTGTTACAGGGAGGCTACAGGGTAGACCCATAATATGCAGGAGACACTATATGACCCATCTGTTCTGGGAACAACCGCGGGGAGCTGCACAATCCAGCTGAGGAAGGGGCATCTGACCGCTTGTCAACTCCAAAGTCCATTCCACAAAAAGATCTATGCAAAGACAGGACAAACCTTAACACAGTTGTTTGCTTATCTGCTAGGTAACTGTATACAAGGCAATCAAATGAATTATACCCATCAGAAACAACTGAAAGGAAGTCCGAAATTCTGAAAGATGAGAAGCAGCTGACCTTGAGAACAACATTCGTATTCAAGACACTTCAGCATCAGGAAGGAAGCAGCAGACGCTGGAGGGACAGTCCCTTCTTCAGTCTCACAGATTCCTCAGTTGGTTAAGACAGAGCAATGTATGTGAGAAACCCAAATTAAGGCTGTACACACAACACAACACTTTAAAACCAACAGGACACGCATTAAAGCTTAATGTACGGAGAAACACATGCCTACAATTAAGCAAGCGTTTATAGCCTTACAACTATGAGGGGAATGAGGGCACACTTAATCTAAACCTGTCCACTTTACTTCATGCTTACAACCACAGTTTAAATCTACTTCCTGGATATTACACATGTAATTTAACATCCAGATGCGTGACAAATCAAAGTCAAAACCATCACAGGGTGTTAGTAACTATTGTTTATCTCAACAGTAGTTTCCCAGACCTTAAGAATCCAGAACACTGCACTGAAGCTGTTGTAGAGATCCCCTCATAAGGTGTTTTGATGCATAATTAGTTATTCAACACGTCAATACAAAAGATATTACCGAGAGATATCCAAAAGGACCCCTAAGATTGAATGAACTGAGTTAGATCCAATCTCTGGCAGAGGGTGAGTCATTGATGGTTGATAGATGGGCAGTAGGTTATCAAGCCGAGTGACGGGTCCTCAGAGAGTACGTGCACAGCTAGTAGCCAGTCAGATTTACCTTTAGCCTCAGCGTACCCTCAGGTTTTGGCTTTTAACGTTATCGCGATTAAAAGGCTGAAACACCCGATGACCCCAAGGTACAATTGAAGATTATCAATTTTATTTTGATATAATTTCAGGCAGATGGCCGCCCACACTGAGTGTAAAGGTTTCTTCCAGTTCGTGAGGTGTAGAGTGCTGCTCATTGTGGGAACTGTTGGGTCTCTTTATACATTTTAAGGTCTTCACCTTATTATGTTATGATTTTGACCCTTAAAATTGAACTGAACCTTTTATTATAATTCATTCTTTTTGCCATTGATATTTTTTGTGAAGCACTTTCTAACATTGTTTAGATAAGTGCCAAACAAATGTAGTTATTATTATTATCATTATTATAAAGCAGAAGCTGCTGGTTTTATAACTACCTGCCAGTTGTGAACACTAAAAACTTTATGGATATTTCAACGGCACGTCATCGTACCATCATTATTTCAGCTGAGAAACATTGCTTTTTCTGCACAATTCAAATTGGCTGATCATTTGAAAGTGGTGTAGGCACTGAGCGAGATCTACCGTAACCTGAAACATCAGTCACTTTGAGAGGAGTTGTCCACAAACCAAAGAAAATTCTACTACTGCTCAGAATTGATCGCATAAATTAAGCTGCTAAATGTGTTGTCTGACCAACGGCTCAAAGAGAAACAGAACCAGTGAAGAAGAGAAAAAAAAAAAAACGAATGGAGCCTAATGAAACATAGGTTGGTTATTACGAGCTATTACTGAGCGGTTGGGCAGAGACCACAGAAATTCCTCCTGACAAAACACACTCGCACTGTGGTTGTCAACTTTCAATTTTTCTGCCTTCTCTGCAGTTTTGGCTGAACGTGTTTTTTTCCTGTACACATATAAGGGACACTTAACTGAAAAAAAACGGACACTTTATTCTCTCTTTGACTCTTTCCATATGTGTGTCTTTTTTGTGCGTCTACCTCCCCGTGCATGTCTTGTCTGTGTGTACGTCTCTTTCTCGGAGCAGATGGATGGTGGGTGGTCAGGGAAGGGTTAAGTGCTCTGCTCTATAAACTACAAGAGTCTGCTGGAAGCTACTGGTTCAGTCTTTAAATACAGTCATTTGACACATCCCAACAGGGGCTGTAGCTGAGAGCAACCACTGACCCAAACTCAGGCTTTGAGGCGAGCTGGTGTGTCAGCATCACACTGCTGCGGACAGCATGAAGGCTTTCTTATTCACCTGTGTGCTGGTACCTTGGCTGATGGCATCCACGGCCAGAGGGTTAAACCAGAACTCGCAGCTGATATCAGGATCTCTACCTGGCAAGGAGCTGGACACATACTTCAGTGACAATTTCATATCAACGAGAGCTAGGGTAAGAACTTTCTTTCCTTACATCAATCATGCTTTTCTGCCAGAAAAGTATCAATAACTCTGAATAATAAATTAAGCTACAATTTACTTTTAAATCTATGTATTTTTGCAGTGCCTTCACATAATCAATTAATTATACACCTTAATTAGACATTGCCTGTTTTATAATTTGTGCATTTATACTGCTTTTGTACTTTATACTTGTTTCTACTGTAGATACTATATATACTACTATATTTTTCTTCATATACTTTCTTTAGAGGTATTTTATGCTTCTAAACTGTACTTTTATTTCAGTAAATCGCAAGTAAACAGTTTTGATCAGTGTTTATGCCACTCACCTGCAGCACAACGTTAAAAGACAATCTTTACAATTGTGACTGTTGGTGAGTTAGTGAGGCGTTACATTTAATATTCTGCAATTTTTAAAGTCAAGAGAAATTTTATGTCAGGGAAAGAAAAGAATAGATGAAGAAAGGAGCCGCAAAAATAAATATTCTTCTCACATTATTCTAAAACTAATAATTGAATTCATGGTTTAGTCAATTCATTTGTTTTCTCTAACTCTGTAAGGACAGCAAATTTCACCACTTGACTTCATCCACCTCCTGTGAGAGATAATTTATTCAACACACACACACACACACACACACACACACACACACACACACACACACACACACACACACACACACACACACACACACACACACACACACACACACACACACACACACACACACACACACACACGAGGTGTTAGCTAACAAGGTCAGTGTTTACACCAAAAAAGGTCCCATAGAGTCAACTATGCGTCTACACACTATCACACATATAACACACACTTATACACACACACACCTTGCCATGTCTAGCTTGTTCTTTCCCCACACGAGCCAAACCCTGAATCAACCACACTCACCCTCAGCTAACCACACAAAAAATATTTGGATGAACCAAAACCAAACTCTGGTCTCATTCGTCCTTTGGGAGAAAAGCTACAGGATGTGAAAAACCCACAAGCAACCCAGAGAGTGAGAGGGAAAGAAATAAGTGTGAGGGAATATGGCTATGAAATGTATCTTCAGTTTTACGGAGTCAAAACCTAATTTGGGACCAGATGTTTTTCATAGAAGATCGTGTCTGTGCCAGAGCCCTCAGAGTCAGACCCCAAACCCTACTGCTGATAAACCTAACCACTTAGGCTGAGGTCTACAATGTAGAAAGTTTTGATTGGTCTAATCAATGCAGAGACCAGAAGCAGGGTTGATGGAGGACTGGTAATCTTCTCAGGGAAACTTTGACTGGTTGCAGTCATTTAACTGGACTGAACTCAGACTTTGACGCAGGAGGAGAAGCCAACTCTAAGATTCCTGAGCCCCAGTAGCAATGTAAGTTACCCAGGCACCTCTGTTTAGCTATTTGAATTCGCTAGAAGTCAGATCCAAGCCCAAAACTGCTCAGGTTGAAGGATGAAATTCATGACATCCTTCAAAAGTCTACAAAGACACTGCTAAAGAAAACTATGAATTACCCTGACGTGGTTATTTATCCCCCAACAGATAATTTATGAGGAACATCAGTGTCTGACATCAGAGCCAGCTGCGAGAAGCCAGCTGCAGAATGTAATGCAGATTGCTTAAGAGCTCTGCTGACCAATATATCCAAGAAATCAATGTTGGATTGATGATAATAAGGTTACTGAGCCTGTTTTCAGACCGATGACAGATCTGTGTCATAAATCACAGCCTCCTCATTATTTTCAGGCGGACTGCTGAAAAATCATCAAACCACTTCTGTGGAAACATCATGCGAGAACACACTTGCAGAGGCCAATCAAATACACCCAAGCACACATTCCTGGCAAACGACTTTTGTAATATGAACAAGGTTCTTCGACTTTTTACATGGAGATAGTGGAAACAACGGACCAAGTGAATATCGTAATGAAATATGCTGGCACATAGTTTTATAACCTGCTATTTAGTGTTCTGGTATCTGTGATCTCTGTAACTCGGGGATCTGATGCTGGATTCAGATTCAACGTCTTACTTTTGTTTGAAGCGACACACACACACCAGAAGAGACCCTTTTTCAAAAGCAGCTGTCATTACAGTCTGAATGGCTTCTTAGTCATCATTTATTAGACCCAACAAGCCTTCACAGGTGTCTAGTGTTTACATCAAATTCACATCAGTCACACTTAATATCAGCATCAGCGTAAACTTTAGAGTAAACCAGGGTTCAGGTCTGTACCACGACATGAAACCTCACCTGCAGACCTTTTTTATCTGTACTGGCTGAAGAATAGCTAACTTATATTTAACCCATTGTAGTCAGTGTTTCTTTCGGTTGACTGTTTTGTGGGGGGCAGGTGGTTTAGGGGTGATGGTGGAATCACTGTTGATTTAGATCATATAGAACCAGGAGTAGTATTTCCTTTCTGACGACCAAGTAGGGTCAATGCCTGTCCTCCAATGCTTATCAGGGCAGGAGAGCTGCTAGTGCTATGGCCAGGAGTAACTCCTCCTAACCCAGACAGTGTCAAGTGTTTTGCTGATGAGTAAATGAACAGGCCATGTGTTCTCCTGCAGAGGGCCCTGCCTCCTGCTGATGAGCCTGATGACAGCCCGATCCCTGAGGGAGCAGACGCTTCAGGTAAGAAAGAGACCTGTGACTATACAGCTAAATCAGTCCAAAGATTCCCATCCTGCCTGAATCAGTC
Source organism: Hippoglossus hippoglossus (assembly GCF_009819705.1). NCBI lineage: Eukaryota > Metazoa > Chordata > Actinopteri > Pleuronectiformes > Pleuronectidae > Hippoglossus > Hippoglossus hippoglossus. The sequence continues at coordinate 4,530,003 of NC_047155.1, forward strand.
CGATTATTTAGGGCCTGATGTCTGTGTGTTGACTCTGTGTTGCAGACCTGCCCACCTGCCTGCTGTGTGTGTGTCTCACTGGCTCTGTGTACTGTGAAGAGGTCAGTCCAGACATGACTGCTGTTCCCATGATGCCTAAAGAGACGGCCTACCTGTACGCCCGCTTCAACAAGATCAAAAAGATCAACACCAAAGACTTTTCTGAAATTGGTGAGTCTAGAAGACCATCTGCATCAGATGACCAAAGCTACAGAATCTAGGTCTGAGGTTTTTGCTGATCATCTGGTTTATATTTGGTTGGCAACAAGTATTTGTGCAGTACTTCAATCATCTGCAGAGGGACAATAATACTGGAGGATCAAATTGTGTCTATATCCACACACGACAAAACAGTTGAATAGTGAATATTCAATTCTAAACACAGCTACAGGGATACTAACATTTAATGATACACAAAGAAAGTGAGAAATCCAAAACATCTACACCTTTCTTAGCTGCTTTTTCCCATCTGCACACAGTGACTCTGAAGAGGATTGACTTGACGGGGAACCTGATCTCAGAGATTGAAGATGGGGCGTTCTCTAAACTCACCCTGCTGGAGGAACTGTCTCTGGCTGAGAACAGACTGGTCAAACTTCCAATGCTTCCTGCCAAACTCACCGTCTTCAACGCCAACAACAACCTCCTCAAAACCAAGGGTGTCAAAGCAAACGCTTTCAAGGTACACACCATTACTTCCAACTTTTTCAAGAGTAAATAGAAAAGAAAGAGGATGAGGGCAAATCAAAACACTTTTTAAACAGAACCAGATGCACACTGCATCTGTCTGTACGATTAGCGAGTGATCCACAGAGAGATAACAACCAAAAAGATTCAGGTTCCGCTCAGCAACAAAACACAGTTGATTTCCGTGACCAGATTATTGACAGCCGGGACATAAGAGGACCAGGCACATGTGTGTGAACAGTGAAAGAGACAGAAGTGGAGAAAGGGAGGTGAATTAGTAAATGAGTCGGCATCCTGCTTTATCACTTTTTGACCCATCCTGACCACAAATCCCAAAACTTTCTAAAAAGCTGACCTGAACCCACACATCACCACTTCTGTGCCAAAAACCACAGTTCCCAACACACAGCTGTGGTTAGACAAGAGATATTTGTAGCTGCTAACCCCTAAAACCACAAACTCTTACAATTGTCTCCTGGTTTTTCTATGGATTAAACAAATAAGATCCACATTGTTAGAGTGAGTCTTTAGGGTAAACAAAATTAACCACATCCAGACTCCAGTTCCAAACTTGATGTAGAGACAAGAGATTGGTATCAGTCTTTTCCTCTCACTCTCAGAAAGAAAACAAACAACATATTTTTGAAAATGTTACGGATCCACATAGCTGATGCTCACCAAGTAAATCTGGTTCCAACAGCGTGTGGATTATAAACAGTACATGTTTATCTTTAACAACCGATGGCAACTGTTGTTTTAATCCACTGAGATTCCATGATGTGAATTTGTTTCCCCAATAGAAAATGACCAAGCTGGTTAACCTGTTCCTGGCCGACAACCAACTGGAGGCCGTTCCACAAATCCCAGAGTCTGTTCGGATCTTACATCTACAGGTTTGTATCTTATACACTCAAATAAAGTGACTTCAGAAAACAGTGACACCATCTAATCGTTGGAATAGGTGGTCCAACATTTAATTAGATAAATTACATCTATTAATTTTAACCTGGTCGTGCAGAAGGTGATTCCAAAAGCTACGATTTTATTTATTCTGTTATATCATGTGTTGTTTTCTTTTCTTCCACCAGAACAACAACATCACCCTGGTGAACAAAGACACCTTCTGCAAGTCCAATGACACCTACTACCTGCGACTGAGCCTCAGTGAGGTCCGTATGGACGGGAACCCTGTGATGTTGTCCAAGTACCCCGACAGCTTCACCTGCATGAAGGTACTGCCTGTTGGACAGTACCGCTGAGGAGGCAGATGTTTTACTGTAGCCCCTCCGACGAAGCAGTTTTCCCACAGTGCTTAGGGGTGGGGATACTGTGACGTTCTGGATGTTGGGGCACTGGTCCCATTGTGTCAATGATTTACTTCAGCAAACCTACAAACAGCTTGTGACATTGTCAGGTCGAAATGAAACCATTCACCGCACTGAAGGAGAAGAATTAAACAAACTCTTCTATGGTGGCTTTGATCAGTCTATGGGGGGGGAGTTAAAAGAGAGAAATAGTTACATAAATTGGTGCAAAACCACCTGAGAAGGTGTGTGAAGACATCAATATGCTTCAAACTAGTTTGTCTGACCTTGTGTAAAATCAGTGCTTCAGCTTATTGTGAATGTCCTTAGTGAAAGGGAGGTGAGAAGCCTGTCGTCATGGCTGCATCCCTCTTTTCCTTTGTGCATCACAGTGCAGTCTTTACACATTAAATCATACAAATGGTTATAATAGCACACTTTCAGACTGTGTCTCCTTCAAAGTGTTTTAGAAAAAGGGATTGAAAAGCTTAAAAAACAAGTTAAAAAGCTGGATACTTTTACACCTCTGTCAGCTTGTCTGTTTTGGATCCAACAAAGACTTTGATTTGGCCAATTGGAAAAGGAGACTCTGACTTGAAAAGACACTTGGTCTGAAGCATACAGAGGTATTCACACGTAAGAGACGGATAATCCAAAATATTCAGAAAACACCACATGTGAGTTGTCTTCTGAGCGTCTTCTACACAAGTGGCGTATCACCAGTAGTACTAATGTAACCCTGATGTGAATGAGTGGCGAAGCACCATTGCCTCCACAGCGACAGTCCTACCTTTTGTTTAATTTTGACCTGACGCTGTTCTACCTGGATGAAGGAAACAACACAAACTGCTTGTTACACTGAACAAACTCACACCTGCAGCCACAGGTCAACACAATTACAGATATTATCGCAACTATCTAAATATCTCTGCTGCTTTTTAAGTATCGTGTACAGTGTAAAATCTCTCATGTGTGCATACCTCCGAAAGAAGGTGAAAAGAATTCCTGGATCCACCATTTATCCAGATACAATTTTATGGATTCTTCATCGGGTGATGCCCCACCCCTCCACAATAATGAATGGAAATCAGTTCAATCGTTTTTGCATAATCTTGGTTACTAAACTAAATGCTGAGGACACGTTGAACTGCCAACAGGAATCATCTGTAAATACCTTTCTCATTGAGTGTTGTCAGAAAAAAATTTGACATATATTTCAACACTCGGGGCTTTGCTCACCCACTGTGTGAATTAATTTGACTTATGATTATTCCATTACTAATGTTTCTCCATAGAGGCAATGGCCAAGTAAATCAGTCCAGCTGCAGGCTTTTCCAAGTATTCTGTGACTTAACTTTACTTTGTTCATTTTAATTTATAGGCTCCAGTTGAAGTGACCTGGGGAGCAATGTAGCTATGATCTATAGTAATGTGAAAATTAATCTTTTTTTAATGTCTTTTTTAAAACTGTCTGGCTTGTGTCCCTAACTCTTCCCTTCCAGTAATAACAAGAAGTTATCACTGATGTGAATAATATAGTGGTATACAGGAATATGTGTATGTGACATGGCTTGGTTTTTAAGATATTTTAATAAAGTTAAAGTTTTTTTTTTAATTAAAATGTGTTGGAGTCTCTTTAACACTCAAGGATAAGTGTTTCTAATATTTTGGCGAAAATGTAGGCACAGGCAGAAAAAGAATAACAAAGACAAAATCCATTATCTACACCTGTTATCCATAGAGGGCTGCGGAGGGCTAGAGCCAATCCCAGCTGACATGCATGAGCGGAGGGGTAAACCCTGGACAGGTCGCCTGTGTATTCCAGGGCAGACATATAGAGACAAACAAACATTCGTGCTCATTCTCCAAAGCTGCTTTCAGACATGCGCTGAAGTCTGAACTCTTCCTGCCAGCCCCCCAGGTACAATGTCTGGAAAGTGTCTGAGTGAGCCCCTGTGAGAATAAAGCAGAATAATGCGTGGAAAATTCCCAGTGAGCGTGTTGATGACATTTCTAACACACAGTGGACCCAACGCTGAAAGATTACAAATGTCTAAGGAGGAAAAGATGAGCCATACACGTAGAGGACATTGACAAAGATGTCAACTTGAAGGAGACGCCAAGATTCGAGAGCTTTCGGCGATACGGGTCGATGCCAGAGTCAATGTGCTATAAACAAAAACAGGTAACTTGGCAGCAGAATTTAAACATCATGTCCTGCCGCCTGCAAACTCTACCCAGGTGCCACCCGTCGTCTGAATGTTAGAGACACTGTCCCCAGACAATCTCCTGGTGCGTTCTTCATGTGAGAAAGTTAACCGTGGAAAATGTCTAGACCCAATTTTCCGGTGCTCATGTCTGAAACATTTCAATTAATCTAACATGCATGTGTTTGGACTCTGGAAGGAAGCTGAAGTCTGCATGTTTGTGTGTCTGTGTGTAGACAGATTTAAAGATGTTACTTCAGTGGAGGAATGCTAATCGGTGATTGGCCACATACTCCTAAAGGTCTGTCGTTAATAACGAGTACGTAGCCAACTGTCATCTGCAGATCTGTAGTTCTGCAGTGACTGGCTGGTTAAAGTCGTGGTCTACCGCCAACAAAGATGTTAAGATTCCTGGCTTGGATTGTATTTGTGAATGCTTAGTTTTGTATATTTTATTTGTTTATTCCTCCAAGTGCATTTTAAAGTCTGTGTGTCATTAAAGCCCGGAAATCTACATAAAAAGGCACACAGCCTACATTACAGCTGAACAGTTACAAAGGGAATGATGTTTTTCCTCAATAACCCTCAAGAAAATGCAAGTAAAGCAAAAAGAGAGTTTGGAGCACACAGGGCCGTTATGGAAAATGTGGGTTAATCCTCCTCGAGTCCAGCCAACTTGGCAGAACTTCACATTCTCAGAGTAAACACGAGAATAGATTCCATATTGCCTCTGCAGCTTGATTTACTATGACATTTTAGTGCTTCCTCTTCATTACAGTCCCACGCTGATATTACTATGTCCACACTGGTTCACACCCACTGCATGGATCTGAACTTCTCTACTCATCAGTCTGAATACACAGTGTTTGCACAGCTATGCTTGTTAGGACTTTGCATTGCCTTCCATTCACTGTGGACAGCCGGACCAGGACCTCAGAGATGACGCATCGCCTCATTAAGACTGTGCTTTGGTCCCATTGAGGTTTACCGGTCCTGACAAGGTCAGTGTTTATGCACACATGCACGCAGACAGACTTTATGGACAACGCAGGTGACATCTACTCATCTAGTATCTATTCATTTATCGCATATGAATCATGTCTATCTACACAATTAATTCATTGCATTGTACTTATCGTTCCATCTAGAGTATGAAGAGTATCCGGTCTATCAGTCTAAAGAAGCTATCGTATCTTGAGTAGCTACTAAGAGTATCTATTATATTGATGCATACAACCATTCATCCATCACCCAGCCAACAGTAAAGCTTCTGTATTTCTCTCCTTATTTACCCACAAATTGGCTTAAAATTTAAATGTTTCCAAACTATCGATCAACTTCTGAGAAGAGTTTCATGAAACTAACCATTTTAATGTTACTTGCACCGATAGAGGGGACGGCTTTAAAAGGTACAGAGACATGATGTTTTTAAGGCTTCATTTGTATATTCTGATTGAACCTACAACAATAGCATTCTTTTTTAAATGAACTGCAATTACTGAAATGATCGGACGCTGATCTTTTGATGGATGTATTGTATTTTCAATGCATGCAGCAGTTTACAGTTAAAGTTCTACAATAGTGTTCGAGCGGTGTGGGTGAAACTGTGGGTGGTAAAGGGTCGTCTCACAAAGAGAAACCCAGACCTCCAGGTTTGACCCTCTGACCTCTCGTTGGACAAGACAACACAGCTCCTCCGCTGATGGATGAGGGTGAAACTCAGCATGACTCAAGCAAAGGTTAATGATGAATTCCAACCTGCAGCTGCCCCCCCTCACTATACTCACACTGACTGATGGACCATCTGGTCCCCCCCCCCCCCCCCCGCCTGAAGGAATTCAGGATGAATCATGTTTTTTCTTTTGGTATACAACAATCAACAAAGAGCTTTGGAAACACCATTGGGCCAAAAGTCGGTTGTATTAATAGCGAGTGGCATGTGACAACAATACACAAATGATTTAGCAGCACGGAGAGCAGTTGGAGAGCAGGTGTGTGAAGGTGAAGACGCCAGTTTAAAGTGAACTTTGAACTTACCTGGAAGTGGCGGAAGGTTCGGAGGCGATCATCACATCTGTCTGAGAAAGTCCTGAGAGTCCTGAAGAGTAACAGCAGATTGCTGCTCTCCTCCACTCTGAAATGACACAGTACACGTGTAAATAGTTGTTAAGTTCCCCAGGTAGCTGAATGAATACAGCGCATTTCCACATAGAGTAACTGCAACATCCACTGTTCACTTCCAGACAGAGACGTGTCCCACTCCTTCACTTTCAACCGCCCAATAAAGTTGAAAAAGATTTTAAAAAATTGGTTAGTTCTGTCTCCTCAAAGCTGAACATCACGTCCGTCCTTCATTAATCAGTGAAGGTCCAAATCCCAGAAGGTGTTATTATAATCCATTAACACTGAAACCCTCAATTTACAGTCTTTACCAGAGTCTATAGCTACAACTTACAAAGCTCTACTTATGTACAACTATATTTTGAGCTAGTTGCTAACATCAGAATGTTAACATGCTCAAAATGGTGTTATTAATCTGCTGGTGTTGAGTGTATATATAGTCAAATTTTAGCCACGTATCTATAGATTATAAATTGTTTAATGTGTTAGCATGCTCCACAATAAAGGATCCGTCAATCTTCACTGCAGTCAGTCCAAACTGAACATTTGTCTCTACCTACTCAACGACTGTAAAAGTATAGTTTATAAATAGTGCTTCCTTATATTCTACAGTATTCTGTACATTGGTAATAGCAAAGAAAAAAAAAACATGTTTTGGTCCGATTCCCTCTGAGTGAACCTGGGACATTCTGTCAAAATCTTTCCAGAGTTTTCCAAGGGGGCCCAGGGCGAGACGGTAGTCGGGTGAATTTTCCAGACAACTGTTATTCCACACAGAGCTGATGGAAACATGGCAGCACCCTCCCATATAACGGAGCACTACCAAGAGGACAGATATGGAGGCTGGTGCCTGGTTAGATGTTGCTGTATTAAACCCATTTGGTCCAACTGGTTCTGAATGATCCAGAATGACCATGACTGTCAGAAAGCCAGTCGAGCCACTATACCAGCGGCAAAGGCAACAACTTTATCAGTGTCCTGATTCTAGTGATGTATGTAGACTTGAAACATGTGGTGTTAAGCTGATTATCCCAGAGATGGAACATTCTGCAATGACGATCAATGAAACACGTTTCTTTGAGGGTTTTTATTTTTGTAAGTCGACTGACAACAACCTGCTGCTGTGTATAAGTCATCCACACTTGCCATTTTAATGGCAGCACTTCAGATGTTATTTTACTGGCTCTGGTACAGAAAGATTAAATCCTCAATCCCTTTTTTAAATATATTTATGGGCCTTTTGTATTTATTGAGGACAGTTCGTGCGTGAAATGGGCAAAGTCAAAACTGAACTTGTGGCCGCTGCAGGACTCAAGCCTCCATATGCAGAGTAAGCTTGATCACAATCTAACAAGGGGGGGGATATCCTCAATCCTTATTATTGGTAACAAAGCTAGTTTTCACCGGGTTACTTCACAAGAGGGAGACAACCATTAACAGCAAAACAAAGTTTGTGTTTCAGAGAACCAGGCTATGGACTTTTCATCCTGCACCATTTTTGAGTTAAATTGATAATTTTTCACATTGTGATCTTTAACTCTGATGTGAGACACAATTTACCACACTACAAAACCTTTTAATTACACTGTTCAAAATACATGCATGTATATTGTAGAGGTGTTGCCTTGTCTTTAAAGAAACCGTCTGAAAATAAACTTTTCTTTTAGCTTAGAGGTGACTGATGTCTCCTGTTATGTCATTAATCGTCAGGCTTGGACCAGTTTAACAAAAACTGTAACCGCCTGGATCACTGCATCATCGGCTGTAGGCTGGAAGTCAAAATACTTCAGGGATCAACAGGCATGAATCCCCTCATGACAAGAGCAGCACTGTGTTTCAGGACAGTTTGACATCATCCAGCCTGTGGTGAGTCCTGTAAATCCACCTCAAAATACAAACAAAAATATCTACATTTCCAAGTTCCAACAGTTCTGGTAATAAATAGTTATAAAAAGACAAAATAAACAAAAAGTAGAAATGTAACCATGATTTTTAAAGTCTTTAAAAAGCTGGATTTTAACATTTATGCTGCGTTCAGACATTGAACTGAAGTCGAGACTTTCAATTTTGATTTTGCAGAGCGGTTGTAGTTAGAACACAAATGTCCAAGTCAGTTGCTCCGGACATTTTTCTTCCAGCCCTCTAGTGAAACGCCCGGAGAACGTCCAAGTGAGCCCATGAGAGAATACATCGGGAAAATGTCCTCAGAAGGCACAGCGGGCGACCTGGGAAGACAACGGTACTGATCGAGAGCTTTTGGTGATAAAGGCCGACGTCTGAGTCAATGTGCGGTAAATAAAAAACATGTGATTACTGCAGCTGTATCTTTACGTTAGGTCCTTCCTCCTGCATGCTGTACCCAGGTGCCACCCGTCACCCTGCGGCTGGATGCATCCTCTGTGACACGGATTGACAAGATGCTTTCACTACACTGCCTGTGCGAGTTAGGATGAGGACAGATGTGTCCAAACAAAAGAATAAATAAATAAGTCCCACATTCCGTGTTTATTTTAAACAGTTCAGAGTCTGATTTGGACTGTTAAACACTTATTCCCTTTCTCTCACACACACACACACACACACACAAATGTAGAGAGAAGGCAGCAGTGTGTCAGAATCATTATCTCCAGGATTTTTCCATCTGTCTCTTGCCAGACTCTGCAGACTGGACCATAAGATCCAGATGTGGTTTGGCCTCCGATATAGAGCAAACCAGACTTCAGGTCTGTGGCGCTGATCCACCGAGAGAACAGACGCTTTCTGCCACACTGTGTTTATAAGAGGAGAAAATGCACCTGGGTGCATAAACTCAACGCATATAAACACAACACATTTCATCTATATTCTTCAACTGAGCGAGAGCATCACTTGGATCTTATAGAAGTCAGGAACCAGGCTGATGCGCCTGGTGTCTGCATAAGTTACACTGGAGGTCACCAAAGAGTCACGGCTGCAGCAGGAGGCGACAGCATGGTGGGAACATTTAACAATTCTTATTCAGTCAGTATCAATGCAGGATTTTCCTTCATCCAAATTTTAAACAGCACTTATGAATATTTTTAGACACTATAAATGAGAAACATATGATGTTAAAGCTTCCAACATCTAAATCCCCTCCACATCCCACCACTTGGTAAAAACAGTACGTGTTAATAAATGATAAAAGCAATGCAGTTGATAATTGTTTGATTATTATCACATATTTATCCACATCTGTGTCAGTTGACAATTATATGTAAATACAGAAATGTCACCGATATGTTAGAGGTCATTTAGAAAATACAGTCTCAATGACACAGAGGGAACTGAGCAGTTGAGTTATAACGCTGTAAAATGATCTGCGAATCTCGGTCACTATTCTTTAAGAACCAGATTCAAGAGATCTAATATGTTGATATCGTGGGTTTCTGGTAGAAAGATATCAGCCATCATACAGTCCCGTTACCTCAGCCAAGGAGACTATGTTTCCCCCCCCCCTCTGTTGTTTGACAGCAGGATTATGCAAAAGCCACCAAATGGATTCCATGAAACTAAATGGAAGGATGCGACAGGGACCAAGAAAGAATCCATGATCATTTCATGCAGATTCGGACAATGGAGCGGATCCAGGATTTTTTTTAATCACTTTGTTTTTTTATGATTGTGACACTTTCACCATTTCCCAGAGACTAATTCGTGGATCTGTCGTGTTTAGAGGATTTATCTATGTGGTGGTGGATCCTGATGGTGGCGGCTGATCGTGGACTATGATTAACAACAAGACTGCTTGATATACAATACGCCTGCTCACATATTCCACCATTACCATAACAATAACTCCTCAATTCCTTTGGCATTGCTCCTCCCTTCATCTCTATCAGACATTTTCTAATGTGACAGTGACACACTTCTCCATCATGTTAAAAACTGTTTCGATGTTGTAAATGCTTTTATTTTGATAACGTTCTCAGTTATACGCAGCATCTATTGTACTTCTGTCCGTCCTGGGAGAACATGTGGATCTCTTTCCCCCTTTTAATACATACAAATAAAATTGGATTGATTATTTATTTGTTTATTCATTGATTCATTTATATGTGTGCAATTTGGCACGGCTTGATTGATTTCAGTGCCATTCCAGATACTGGATTTCTTTTAAACAATAAATAAGATATCAGTAAAGGGCTAAACAAATCTAGTAACTGTCAGGCTCCGTTTCATATTTATTTATTTATATTTATTCCTTCACTGGGCATTGATCAACAGAAGAGACTTTTGACTTTTGAGAATAATTTCCCACACGCAGGTTGTGGTATGAAAAACAAGTTTCTTTACGCCTCTTTAGAAATTCAGAATAAACGATGAAACAGAGATTCTGCTCTGAAACACCATCTGTAACACTAATGTTTTTTTCCACAAGCACCTGGGATTAATCCTCAAAATACAGCAGAGTAAATCTCAAAATAGCAGATGCAGCTCAGGTATTTTGAGCAGTCGCAGCAGGAGAAGAACAGGTGTAATTAATATCAGCGATGGCAACGCTCTGTTTACGGGAAAGTGTGCCAGTAAACCAGCACACCTAAATGGAACGCAGCCATTACAAATGTAATGAGTTGCACCTGTGTGGTCTGCTGCAGGAAAGGTTGGCTGTTTGTGGGATGAAGAGAGAAACGATGTGTAAGTGAGAGGACTCAGCTGGATGACGGTCATTTGACATGTTTTTCTACTTTAATAAACTCTAGAGTTAAACTAAACAGGACGCTTCATCCTGACAGCAGTGATGTCCTGTATTAAACATGCAGAGCTGGACTCAGTGTACAGACAGTGTAAATAAATCACTCGACACGGAGATTTCTCTTCCAAACTCCATCTTTTTTCAGTCGTTACACAACTATTGTGAAGTAAACACACGTTCAACAATATGAACGTCCGAGTGCGTCGTTGTCTCATATTTTAATGAGCAGCTCTTCACCACGTTTACAGGTGTAGCCTTTCAGAACAGAGACTGTATATAAAGATGGAGCACGACAGCTTTATCTTCAGAGTTAAGTCTTGACAATACTTTTGTCAAACACAAAGGTTTGCTGTTGAAGAAAAGTTGAATTCCTCTTACACGTGACAAGAAAAAACTCAGGAGGGTAAAGGATCAGATGAGGTTTTCATCAAGCGTTCGTTCTTACCCAGACAGGAAGCTGCCGAGGCTGCTCAGGTCACCGGCATCCATCACCACGTTCAGATCACTGATCGTCCTCTCAGACCTCTGACCCTGCTGCGGAGCAAACACATCATCATCATCATCATCATCCTACCTCAGGTACAAGAAGAAAAGTCCCTGTAGCAAGTGTGCTGACCAGGATATCACTGATATTTAACCCTCGTCCAGTCTTCTCAAACTTGTGGACACCACTGTATTGCTACCAGCGGATCGGAACCTTCCTTCTTTAAAAGTCAACAAAGACATGAAGTTGTTTGTTCATTTGTTTCTATCATAGTTGTGCTGGTGGGTGTATTTTTAATCAACCATATCCCAACACCAGCTTCATTTGTATCACACAGACATGAGGTCGAAATCATTTTGCACATCTTCCTAAGAGGAAATGGAACAAGCACATATTCCTTCAAACATCCACGTCCATGTCAAGACGAAAGCGATTCCGTATTTGAGGAGCCATAAATCTTAAATGTGATTGGTTTTGAATGGGTTTGAACACTGAACACGTTTTTTAGGTTACTGGCAACTGTACTAGCCAACATTGTTGCAACACAAAAAACAACTATTAATCAGATTATAATAAAAGGTCAACACGAGTGTGTGTGTGTTTACAGAATGACTCCGTTTCTAAATTACAGCACCAAATAATGAATGTCTTGATCAAAACAAGTTGAAACTTCAGAAGAAAAACTCTGATTTTAATGGCACTTCTTGAGCCAGACGCAGAAGAGGGATTCAATGAAACCAGCTGTTGTGGTAAAGAGTCGATAGACAATGAAAACCAGAAGACCGCTGGACCTACAAGAAGGAGGTTCACAGATGAGAGTAATACTGAATTTCCCTACAATAAAACTACAATTAGTGTTCACTACACATGTGCAGCGCTGGCACATTTCAAGGGTCAAACCTGATCTTGTTCAAAATGTGCTTCTAACTCACCAGAAGGCTGAACACTGAACCTGTACAGAAAGAAAGTGTCCAGAGCACTAAGTATATACAAAAAAACTTTAATATAACTTTTTAATATTCTTTCATCAAATGGTTCCTGATTCAAATCATGATTTTGACATTTGTTTCCAACTTAATGAGTTCTTCCTTGGGCACCTTTCCCTCCAAAAGATTTTATGGAAAAACATCTGTTGAGCATAATCAATAAAAAATGTTTAACGGTCGAATTTATAAATTACTCTGATTGGAACTCTCTTTTATGGAGAGTGATTGGAAAATAAAAAAAGCCCCTAAAAGTCGACCTTTATTTTGAAGAGATGATCTAAACCTGAGGACTTTTTGTTGCTGGCGGCACCAACACGACTTCACCTGATATCACTGACATGATGCACGACTGATACCTGACATTTCCTCTGCTCTCTGAATGAGACATGACCTGATACTGGAGTGTTTTGCGAGTCTGAAAAATTCTGAACTGTGCAAGTGAAGCCTCGTCAGTGAACCTGTGTCACCCTCTGCTGGCTGAATACAGCATCAACACTGAGGTACAGTCCACTGAAGTGTGTCCCTCAGTGTGTCACATGTTACCAGAAGCATTTTCCACAGTGTTAAAGAAAAGAAACAGCACCATTGATCATTGTTTGGCCAAAAGCCTTGAATGTCACCCAGTAGAGTGCAAACCTCTGCCAAGGCCCAACAGTCTCCTTAAATTCAATCAAGCTGCACCAAATTTCAAACACTTATGGATATCAGTCCCCTAAATGAGGGAGATCAATGCATGATTCACTGGGAAAACTGGGGAAATGTTGCAAATGCCCTATTTCACACTGTTAAAGAAAGTGAAACATGTAATGGGTTCTTCCTGGACTCATATCATATCCCTTCGCCAAGTTTGGTGCTGATCCATTGAGTTGGCTTCGCATAATCTAGTTTACAAACAAACAAACAAACAAACAAACAAACGGACAGGGTTTGAAAATATAGACTCCTTGGCAGAGTTAAAAACAAACTCACCCTGAAGTCAGAGAGCTGGAACTCAACCTGGAAGACCAGTTCAGAGCAGTGTCCTGATACAGAGAGCTGCTGGACCAACTTCCTGCTACCTACACACACACACACACACACACACACACACACACACACACACACACACACACACACACACACACATCACACCATTTTAAGTATTATTACATCACGAGGGACCCAATGAAAGGTGACCTGTATTTGCTTGCAATTAAAAAAGCAATAATTGAGGTTTGCCTATGATGACAACAATCATATACTGTACATTAGTATAATAACTAAATTATTTTAATCTCCTGGTTATTCTCCTTCACTGATTGATCATTTTAATTTGTAGTGTCAGAAAACGGTGAAGGCTGTGGATTCAGACAGCTCCTCTCTTACTGCTCTGCAGCGTCTTTGTGGTGCAGCTGTTCAGACTGATGCCGTTCATCTGTGTCTGCCGCTTAAGGTCCTCCTCCAGTTCCTCCACCTCCTCCTTTAGCCTGGACTCCACCTCCTCCTTCGATCCCACCTGTTTCTGTCCGCACACATACGACCTGTGGAGATGAATGAAAGTATTTGTTTTTACCTCTCCCCGCCAGAGGTCTCTGGGCAGCAACTTACTTGCTTCTAAATGAAATATGAGGCGACATTCTGATTAATTAGTTCATTGCCTGTTACGCCCAAATTACTTGCATGATTAATTAGGAGACTGAGCACATCCCTTTGAACTCAGCGACCTTTTTTTAACCTACTTGACGATGTGCTTAAATCTAAAATGTGTGACTTTTACTGGCAAGGTTGTTTACGTGAAGTTGCTACAGGTTGAAAAATAAAGAAACTGAAACTCACAGTGCATCCTGCATTTGCCCTCTGAAGTTGAACGTCATGTCCTTGAGGTTCTGCAGTTCTGCCACTTCAGCCCGGAGTCGATCAATCTCAGCCTCCAGCACTTCCACCTCCTCCATGTTCTCCTCGCACATGTTCTCCTCCATCTGGAGGTACATAAAACCAATTAAAGTCATTAAAAAGTCACGTGGAGATCTTCAGTGAGTGGAATGTTCAGCATTAAAGAAGTCACACCAATGATTACACAATACAAAAACACAAACTATGCTACTATATGTGCAGGAAGGGACAGGTTGCTATGTGAGATTGGTTTAAAGTCTTGCTAATTGGTACTTATGGTAGTTAGATGTATTTTTAAGTATTTTTTGAAGACAATCGAATATGTGACTTACACAAACGCGATGTGGAAAATACAACTGACTTCATTGAAAGTATTCACATCTTGTGTAGTGCTGGTAAACTTTGGAAAATGAAAGCACACGCATACATTTCCTATTGGATTTTTCATTAGATAAAAAAAGGGAGGTGAAAATTCAAGAATTAAAAAAATATTTGTTGGGAAAACCATATCAGACATAAGTTTTTAATATGATGTTATGATTATTCGCCAGGAAGGGATCTGTACAGCTGAAAACTCAAAGACACGTGATGGAATATTAATGCCAATTAAAAATATAACGTGAATATGGGACCAATTAACAAAGAAAAGTTAGGAGACATTTTAATTGGTTGCCCTTTGTGCTGTGTCTCTAGTTAAAACAGCTTCTACTTCCATTAAGACATATTCATATTCACAGAAACACATTATCATCAATAGTTAAATAACAAAGGTTCATTACACATCGATATATTAACCTGTGTGTGTTAATTTGTGTAAAAACAAAATGGAGTCATGACTCTTACTCTCTAAAAGGTTAAATAACAACGTAAAGACCAAACTCATCAGTGAAAGTCACATTAGTGTCTCTACTGTATGATGACCGTCTACAGTCTGTGTAAATGAAGCTCACCGGTCCGTCTCCGCTGTCACGTGCACTCACTTCAATTAAAGTCCCTTCAAACTTCTCGGCCCACTTATTTAAACACGAGTTACTCTGTTGAATCAGATTAATAATCACTTTGAAGCTGAGGACAGTTTCTTCGTTTTCTGACGAACCAAAACAGTTTGGAGCCTCGCGCCCTGCGGACGATACCACTTTCCATGAACCGGAGGGGGGAAACATATCATTTAATGAAGATCGGTAATTAACTGTGCACCTCATTGTAGATACAATTACTGAGAGTTGTCTTATATGTTTGTTTTAAACGTAAATATATTAGTTTATTGCTTTTAATAGACAATACACAAATGTACGTCATACATGGAAATGATGAGAGTCCCCTCTGTGGTTTCAGCTTGATGAACCATCAGGAAGTTATTTGTTTCTTGTTGATGTTAATTAGCGGTGAACAGTTAATAACATCTTCTCTCAACATTAGCTTATATAAACTTTATTTCTTTATTTTTTAAATACATGATGTTTTATTTCATTTCCCTCTAATTGTAATTACACCACACCGGAACGTTTCAGGGGCTGCGGGAACAAGCACGGAAGGGAAAGTCGACGGGAACAGCCCCGGACCGAGTTGACGGTAACACCAGCTGGACACATGTGAGGTAAACATTTGATTCTTTTTTTGTCTGTCGATAATATTTGTTGATATTAGTTCGTGACGACACAGTCCGCTCCGCTATGAGCACGTGGAGTTCCAGGTGTCGTGGCGCAGGGAGCGTGGCGGTGGTGTGAAGTCTCCCCCTGGTGAAGTCAGCATGCTGGGTGGAATCTGCCTCATTCAGCTCCATGGTTCTTCTGGAGGCTGCAGGAGTTGATCTGTATTGTGTTATATAGTTCAGAAACACTAAACTACTAAAAGTAACTAAAGAGTTTCCTTTCAGCATGATCCCTGGAACAGTTCATCAATCAACTTAATTGATTAAGTCACAAAACATTTCT
This sequence comes from Hippoglossus hippoglossus, assembly GCF_009819705.1. Taxonomy (NCBI): domain Eukaryota; kingdom Metazoa; phylum Chordata; class Actinopteri; order Pleuronectiformes; family Pleuronectidae; genus Hippoglossus; species Hippoglossus hippoglossus. Next base: position 4,546,351 of record NC_047155.1, read on the forward strand.
ACATGGCCTAGCTTTGAGTTTATTAGAAACCGGGTCTATGTGTGTCTGCTGTTTTGAAACTGAACTTGGAGTTTGTGTGTCCCTAAGTATTGCTATGTTTCTTTTGGAAAAACATATACACACTCTGTTTGAATAACAATGGTTTAGACAGGATGTGAACTTCAACACGACTTAGGTTAGTTTACAGGGAAACTTGTCTGCAGCTTTACCACGGGCAGAAATAAAAGTATCGTCGGCAAACATTAGGAAAACACATTTTCCAAAAACAGAAGGCAGATCATTAATGTATATACTGAACAGGATTGGGCCAAATGGAGAGCCCTGGGGGATACCACTTGAATCAAGCAAGGGGGTGCGATTTATAATTATCGATTTTGGTTATATGGGTACGTGATGAGGAGTAATACAGGTGCAGCAGGACCAGGCTGATTCAGTGCTGCTGCGGCGTTGTGCACAGCACAGAATTAAAACTGACAATTAATGAATTATTTAACATTGTAATTGTACATTTCTAGTTGATTAACTTACCACTGATTGATCAAACCTAACTCGGACTGCAAAGGTTCAAGCCTTATGGTTCTTCAAACCCTGCTCCCATCTACTGCTTGATTAAGGGATGGAATGATGGTAGGTGGCTGATGCTGGTGTTTATTGTTGTGCAGTGACCGCGTCGTCGTGGATACGGAGCAATGCAGCGGCTGTACATCGGTGGGTTGAGCCACACAATCACTCAGAAGGATCTGAAGGATCGGTTTGGGAAGTTTGGAGACGTGCAGGATGTTGAGCTACGGACCAGGAGAGACGATGATGGTGAGAAATTCACTGGGCACTGAAATTCACCGCTATTTAATCTGTTAATATAAATTATAAGATCCTAAACTCAGTTCAGATAACTACACAATTCATCCCAGTTATTATGGTCGGTATAACAGGAGATTTGTTTGTTGGATAGCATGTTATCTGTAGTTGAGAAGCACCTGCTCAACAGCAATTTTATTAAAGCACGAAATTAAATTCACATCATAGTTTTAAGTTATTTGAATTTTAAATCTTAGGCATCAAAACTCACTGTTCAATCAAACCCAGTGTTGATTGTTTGATTATAATCCAACTGCTGCATGTGTCCTGACTGATGTTGTTCTCCTGCAGGAGTTCCTTACAAAACCTTCAGCTACATGAACATCAACATTTCAGAAGCTGACCTGAAGAGATGTGAGTGAATAACAGAACCTCAAAGATCAGTTTCCCTTGTTTCTCCTGAGTATCAGTATCTTGAAACAAAATTAAATCATGCGTAATACTCTAGAAAATACTCAAACACAAGTATTTGTGTTGGAAACAACAGAAATGTTGACATTCCTTTGTTTGTTGAAGTAAATGTGGTTTTGTGTTGTTAAGAACATCAGAGCTTGGGTCACCACATCAGTATGTGATCAGTGTGTTTCCTCCTCAGGTCTGACGGTGCTGAACAAATCCAAATGGAAAGGAGGAACTCTGCAGATTGAAAATGCCAAGGAGAGTGTCCTGCACAGGTAAAGCCAGGTTCATCTCACCATGAAAGTCTTTGGACTTGACTATGAGCCGAGAGGAAGATGAAATAAACTAATCTGCTAATTATTACTTATTGATCAATCTATAAATTTAGCTGTAAAGAGTCCGAGGTTTGTCGATAATTTTAAATGTCAGTCATAGCTCCTCAGCCTCCAACAGGAAATCTTCAAATGTTTGGATTTGTCCAAAAGTTATTCAGTTTATAGCGAAATCAAACAGAGTTAATCCTCAAATTAGAGAAGCTGTAGCCGGAGTGGTTGAGATTTAGAACTTTTGTGTTTCAGACTGACTCAGGAGCGTCAGGAGGCGGAGGAGCAGCGCCTCCAGCCGCCTGCACCTGAAGACAAGAGGCAGAAGCTGCTCGACTCCCTGAGCAAAGCCGGCGTGGACAACTTCCACATGAACGCTGCAGTGCCAGGGACCGAAGTCCCGGGACACAAGGTCAGGTCATCAACCGCTTCCTGTTTCTATCAGGACCCCAGGGAGAGAGAGAGAGACTATAAGACAGGACATCTATAGTGTAGCTGAGAACGAATATATATAAATACATCTTTTATAACACATTTTGTCCGCTGTATCCTATGAGTCGATGTCATTGATGTCTGGTCTGGCTCAGGTTAAACCCTTTAAAAAAACAAATGCATACAGAGAATGAATGCCATATAACTTTTATCATCTAGTTTGACAGTCAGAACTGAAAACGAACACAAATATATAAATCTAGGAATACACAACAATTAGGTTGATTCTCTTTCTGTCTGTCGTGGGGCTGTATTATATCTTTTTTTTGTGTGTTAAATTACGTCTTTATCCTCAGCCTTACCCAGGCCACTACATGTTCAAATGGTTTCAACAGTCCCCTGGTGTTGACTGTCCTCTGGCTGCTCTGCTTTCAGGACTGGGTGGTCAGTAAGTTTGGACGAGTCCTCCCCATCCTGCAGCTCAGGTGTCAGAAAGGCAGCAAAGCTCGAACCCTGAACTACGACCCGTCCAAATACAGCCACAACATCCGCAAGCTGGACCGAGGCGAAGATGACCAGCACACCCCCGTCACCCAGCTCACCTGGGAGGTACAGGGAGGGGACGATGACATCAGCAAAAAGAGGCGGGGCGAGTTCCCTCCATATGTGCCACCAAAACCCAAAAAGAGTCGGAAAAGCGTGACCAACTCCTGTAATGCAGTGAGCACAGCCAGGTAACAATGTGTTCTGCTACTTAGAGTCTGTCCTAGAAGTTCCACTGGTTTGGTATTTAGTTTGAAATGTTTTAGGACTTTTATGTGTCACTTGATTCATTCTTCATGATGTGTCACTCTGCTCGCATTAAATTTCTCCTTCCTGTTGTTTCCTCTCAGATTAGAGCCGACTGTTCATTCCGTCCATGTCCCCGAGCCCGAGCCTGAGCCTGAGCCTGAGCCTGAACCTGAACCTGAGCCTGAACCTGAACCTTTCAGCAACGGATTTCCACTCCCAACCAACCAAAGACCGGCTCCGAGGAAGTTGGTACCTTTCAGCGGCTACGATGTGGATTCGGACGACGAAATCCGCATGCTGGTGGCCGATCAGAACACCTCCCATGGTGCACTGAGGCAGGAAGTGGAGGATGATAAACTGGAAGTGGTTGGATTAGACTACCTGGTGAAGTCGGGACGTTCCTGTGAGTTTTCATCTTTCTGTGTGGAGTTTGCTTGTTCTCCCGTTTCTAAGATATTTACCGGGGATTTAACCGGGGGGCTGGCCAGAAGAGTTCAGGTGTCTAGATTTCTGACACTGACCTCTCAAATATTATTTCTGTGCTGGCATGCAAGGCCACAAAAATAATAGTAACTAATTAAGAAGGAACTGTGCAAATATCAAGTGATCCAGTTTTTCTCTCTGATTCCAGGTAGGCCAGATGCCAAAGACGAAGATGACTATGATTCTGCTGACACAGATGAACTCTTTGCATCCAGGAAACCTCCTCCTGCTCCTCTTCCTCCTCCAGCTCCATCGCAGGAGAAACAGACCCAGCCCGCTGCAGAAAACCGCTCAGGGAACAACACGGATAAGAAGAAAAAGGCGAAGAAGAAAAGTAAAGCTGGAGCAGAAGAGGAGGAGAAGGAGGAGGATTCAGCAGATGCTGAAGATCACATAACTTCTGCCCCTTCTCAGAAAAAAAGCAGCAACCAGCGTAAGAAGTTGGTGGTTCTCCCTGTTGTGAAGTCCTCTTCCTCGGAGGAGGAGGAGGAGGAGGAGGAGGAGGAGGAGGATGATGATGATGATGATGATGATGATGATTATGAAGCCATGTTTTCTAACGTCACCCATCTGGAGATCTCCATGGCTGATCTACAGAGGCTAGCTGAAGAAGCCAAGCAGACCTCTGAGACTACAGCTCCCAGCATCCCTAGCGGCAGCCCCGAAAAAGAAACTAACCTCATATCTGGCGTCACAAAACAACCCGCACCCAAGAAAGGCACCATGCCAGAAGAGATCCTCGCCTCCATCATGCGGGGCTACTGCAGCGATGACGACAAGAAGAAGAAGAAAGGGATGCTGCCCACCTTCCAGGGAACAAAAACATTGTACAAGGGATTAGAAACAAACGACTGCCAGAAGAGACAGAGAGAGGAGCAGCAAGCGGAGAGAACAGGAAGTGTGGTCAAAAAACACAAGCTGCACTCAGAAGCTCCTCAAGTGGACCAGAAAGCAGCTGAAAGCAAAACCAGTAAAAGTTTGACCAAAGGAAAACACAAAAAGACAGAGAGCAGTGAGGAGGAAGAGGAGGAGGAGGAAGAGGAGGAAGAGGAAGAGGAGGAGGTGGAGGTCGTGAAGGTCGTGAAGAACAAGGCTGCTACTAAAGTTCCAAATAAATCTGCTGTTAATACTGAGAAACCGGAGACAAGTCCCTCCTCCAGCAGCGATGACGATGAGGAGGAAGAGGAGCAGAGGATGAAGACCAGTCGGGCTGTTCCGTCAGCCAAAGCTACAGCAAAGACTTCACCTTCATCCTCCAGCTCCTCCGCTGAGGAAGACGAGGACGAACAAGAGATTGTCTCTGCCAAAGGTGTTGGGAAAACAGCAACTCCCCCTGTTCCTCACAGCGAGTCGTCCTCCTCCTCTTCCTCCTCCTCCAGCGACGAGGAGGAAGAGAAAGTGCAGGTTCCCTCCCGGGTGACGTTAGGAGCCAAGGAGGAAGAGGAGCAGCAGAGGAAGGCCAACACGAGGAGACTCGCTGCCATCCAGCAGAGAATGAAGGAGACCGAAGAACACAAGAAGCTCATACAGGGAGCTCTCTCCAACGTGGTGAGTGTGTGTGTGTGTGTGTGATGTTGTTAGAACAATTAGTAGAATAGTAGACTTGCTAAATGTTGTTTGTTCTCTTTGACTATTTGACAATGATAAACTGGTTAATTAAAGTAAGAAAATGATTCACCTTGGAAACAGATTGATTTATTTGAAGAAGAAAAAAACTATTGAATGTGGACTAGTATGATGTATTAAACAATTATGATTGGTCGGCTCTCGTGTGTGAGGAGCTCAGTCTAATCAGAGAATTCTGTGGGTGCACTGCTTACACATCTTTAAATCATCTGCAATTGGGGGCTGAGGAAAACAAGCTTAACATTGATGTGGAAGACCTGTAAACAATCAATTTAATATTTTCACATTACCTTATTCTCCATCAGGATACTCCAAAACCAGGAGCAGGAAAACATATTGTCTTTGGCTCTGATGATGATGAGGATGATAGTGATGAAGATGTGCAGCAGACAACCTCAGATGTCACAATGTCAAAAAAGAAGACCCTGTTCAAGGACAGCCAATCAGAGGACGAGACCACGGATGATGAGGCATCAGCCAATGAGAAGAACAAAACCAAAGAGAAGGTGAGAGAACCTGCTCAGATGATGTTTAGTTCAAATGTACCTGTGAATTTATTTCAATCAATTATTTATTTATCATTTATCACCTAATACAAACATTTAGTCTGAAAATTGTGGCAACCTCATAGTTTCGTGTGTGTGTGTGTGTGTGTGTGTGTGTGTGTGTGTATTTAGGTGCGTCTGAAGCAGTCAGGCCCTCAGCTGTTTGGCGGCAGTGATGATGATGAAGAGGGTGGTGATGAAGAGCAGGATGGCAGCAGGTTTGACGTCAGACCTGAGTTTGAAGGTCGAGCCGGTCAGAAGGTGAGAAGACAAGTTCACATGATGCTGCGCTGTATGTTCCCTTTTACAGGCTCTCTTATTCTTTTATAATTTAATATCTATGTGTCCTGTTCATAGTCCAGACACATCATCTCCTCAGGAGAACAGACAGGGCTCAGATATTTTGTAAAACTGAATGAAATTAGATGTGTAAATAAAGAGAAAAGAAAATCGCCAAAGATCACAATAAAGAGATTTATCCTCTGGAGAAAATAAATATCTGATCCAGACTTCAAAGCAATCCAAACATTATTATAAGATAATGTAACGAATATGATTCTGATGTTGGTTTGTGGCTTGTTTGTGTGTGTGTCCAGCTGATGAAGCTACAGTCTCACTTCGGGGCAGACGAGCGATTCCGAATGGATTCTCGCTTCCTGGATGAAGACGAGGGCAAAGACGAAGAGCCAGGTGAGGGTATATGTCCGGTGGTGGTGCAAATTATAGAAACATTTGAGTCCAGTTATCTGTTGCCTTTTCTATTGTTTATAACTCCTTCCACTAATATGAAACCTGTCAGCATCTATTATACTATTTATTTACATAAATAAAGTGACTGTTTATGATTCAGAGAGGAAGATGACAGAGGATGATGGGGCTCTGGAGGAGGAGAGGAAGAAGAACCTGTCCATCATGCAGAGCGTCCTCGGCAGCAGCCAACAAACCTGCAGCAGCAAGACTGCCGGCAAAGCCAAGACCTTCAGGTCTGACACACACACACACACACAGTGTCTGGTCCCACCACCACTTCTGAACTGGCACTTTGTGTTCCATCAGGTTACGTTCAATAGATGAATGAATAAATTAAAATGTGTGTTTGCAGAGACGTGTCAGCGCTGCACTATGACCCCAGCAGAGAGGAACATGCTGCGTTTGAGACCAAACCAGATGAAAACAAAGAGAGGTACGAACATGGAAACTATGAATTATGATTATTAAGATGTATTGGATTGGTATAGCACCAATGCTAATTCCATTAATAAAGACTTTATTTGGATACATTTGTCAAAAAAATATATATTTTATATATTTGTGGTAGTACTTGCAGTTCTGACTTTCAGTTAAGTCAATTTAATCCATATGATGAAATGTCAAAAAAGTGAAGGTGTTAGAATTCTTTGCAAGCTACTTTAGAGAACAGGATGGGACCCAGGATTGAGCCTTGTGGCACACCACATATCAATGTGCAAAGAGTTATATCTCAATGTATTGTTGCTGCAGTTCAGTTGAAAGTCCTCGTATAGAAAACCACCAAAGTACTCATTCAATTAGAATGTACACTCAACTGCATCATGTTGAGTAAGACTGTCTTTTGATCTGCTGTCTCCACAGCAAGTCGGCCAGGAGGAAGAAGAGGGAAGAGGCTCAGAAGCTTCCGGAGGTTTCTAAAGACATTTATTATGACGTGTCTGGAGACCTGAAGGCCGTGTTTGGTTCGACAAAGGATGACATCACTGAAGAAGAAGTAGAAGAAGATGATGAAGAAGAAGAAGAAGAAGAAGAAGAGAAGACAACCTGGGACCAAGAAGAGGTAGAGGAAAAAAGAGGGAAAGAAGAGGAGCCGACTCCGGTGACGTCTCTCGTCTCTGCTGATGCAGAAAAAGAGGAGTCTGGATTTAAATTCTCCTTCTTTGGAGACGATGCAGAAACAGAAATTAAAGAGACGGGTAAGTTGAATCTCAAATATTTACCTCAGACTGTCTTAGAGGAAATATTTGTTTTACGAACACTTTGTAATCTGTCACTCTCTAACCAGCAGAGTACAAGGTGGAGATTATCGAGGCTCCAAAGGTGTCATGGCAACAAGACCCACGTTTCCGAGACAGCAGCTCAGAGGAGGAAGATGAGGATCAGGAGGAAGTTGAGGAGCAGATCATTGCTACACCTAAAACCACAGAGTGAGAATAATTGAGAACAAATCCTGTCAAATTCCCTGCACACAAGTTCCATACTTTATTGCAGAACAGCAGATCGACTCTATAATTCATGTTTGTTCAAATCGAGCCTCGTCTGAATGTGTTTGTGTTGCTGTCAACAGAGCAGAGACTCCTGCAAAGACCGGTCTCCTCTTCTTCTTCTACCCTGAGGACAGCAGATTGGCAGGTGAGGGGGACAATTCAAATACAGATGGTTTATTATTCAAGCTCCATCAGGGACCTCTGCACTTTATACTGTGTATACTTTATTACTCTAGATTTGATCATATAGAGTTCTTGAAGCAAAGTGTTTTTAAAAAGTGTTTTTTCTTTAATTCAGCAGCAGGTTAAATTTCCGTGTATATTTAAAATGTTTGTTTGAGAACAATATGACTTCCTGAAATGTTATGTTGATGTCTCACCCCTCCTCTCCACCTCCATCAGAGGGCCCGAGGTTATTCTGTCGTCCCTCTCAGCTGGAGGAGCAGATGGAGCAGTGGGAAGAGCGGAGGACCACACTCAGACAGGTACACATCAGGAAACCTCACATATTTGTTAATAATATAACTTCAACATTGAAGCAGTACTTCCACAAAACAGATTTTTTATTAACAGAAGCCAGAATTATTGTAGACTAAACTTGCAAACAACCTGAATTTGTGATTTCTACATTATTATGTCCGCAGGAGTATCGCAAGAAACACAAGGACGCCCGCAGAAAGCTGAAGGTCTCCCTGAAAAGCTGAGGATGATGGGAAGTCTGTTTCACTTTGAATACCCTGGTCTGGACGTTACAGTTAGCAGATTTATTTCCTCTCGTTTGATTTGTTGTCATAGACTGATTTTAACAGTCAACAGGAGAGAGAACAAACAGCAGCTGAAGACGCAGACTTGAAGCAAAACATCGAGATCATCAGAATATAAAATGTGTTTTTTTTATTCTATTAAATCCTCAGAGATCTTTTGTAATCAGAGCCTCCTGTTGTTCTTGTTAGTTTCCTGAATGACAGGCAGCAGCAGAAACAGAGGATCTAACGAATAGAGATTGAATTTAATAATAAAATGAATATCAAAAGGTCGGACAACATTTCTGCATCATTTTATCTTTGACTGTTGTCTCAGGATTCAGGGTGGAAGTTATTTTTTGGCCTATAATCAATTTATTCTCAGTTTGATCCTCCAAACATCTCATGTCTCGTATCTCTGGGCCTGAAACTGAAGGATGTCATTAGATTGTTGTGATTTGATGGTGACTCATTTGGGTTTTTGCATCATCACAGTAGTTTTGATGAGATGATTCAGTGTCACTTTGTGGTTTAAAATAAAGTGAAATGATATTTTGTATATTTGGAAATAAAGCTTTGTGTTTGTGAGAATACACTCGGTGTCCTGTTAATTAGATCCACCTCAATGAGTCTAAATACAATAAATCATAAAGATTATAATGTTCAGTTTCAAGGAGGTGTTGGTTCAACTTTATTCATTTTGGAGGCAGCAGTTTGTCCATTCATCGACGAATCATCGCAGCTCTGGTCTGTGTCCTCATCAAACTGGTGGGGAAATGTTATAAACTTATTTCTGTATAACTAAATATGAATGACAGATTCTTTGTTTATATAAAGTCTTGTTTTACTGCATCAATGATGTTTTCCTCTGCAGTGAATCATACAGTATAATGAACAATAGAGTCCACACATTTACTTTTGATGTCACTGATCATTTATTTCAACCTTATATTTTCACCTTGTTTGTTTGTTTGTAAGCAAATTTAACTACCGGATGGATTACCAAGAAATATGGTGCAGATCTGGATCAGAGGTGGAAGAATTGATGGGGAAATAAATCAGACATATTTAGGAGACTGATATCTGAGTGTGTGCAGCTGTTTGGATTTAAGAGGACTCAGGTCTGAGGTATTAGAAATGCTCTGGTTTGCAATGAAAATTTGCTCTTTGAGATTCTGTATTTATAGCATATATATATACTTAACTTAAATATGTATTTGTTTTCATATAAACTATTAATGGTTTCTGCCACACGTTTTTATTTTTAACGTTTTTATCTTTTTATTATTTTGTATTTGTAATATTTACTAAACTAAACTAGATTTAAACTTCTGAAGCATCTTTCGTGTTTAAAAGGAAAAAGTTTCCCTTCCGGTTTTGATTTATGTTGAAGTTTACAGCCGGAAGCTGAGTGTTGATGTTGATGCTGATGAAGAACACGTGAAGAGGAAGAGGAGCCTCAGACTCAGAAGTTTCATCAGGACCAACACGTCCATGGAGGCTCTTCATCTCAGGACCCCTGCAGCAGCTCATGTCTGAGGAAGACGCAGCGAACTCGGACCAGTTGCTTCTCGACCGTCGGTAAAGATGTTCCCGGTTTTCTTTCTGCTGCTCCTCTTTGTCCAGAGCGCGGAGCTCCGTCACCTCCACCCGGAGTCTCACCCGGGGCTGGAGGCGCAGCGGGCGGAGGGCGCAGGGACGGAGGAGTCCTCCCCGGAGAGGACGTCTGCACCCCGGGTTGAGAGTTTGAGAGATGCCGACCTGAAGCGAGTCGCCCGCGGGGCTAAAGACGGGGGCTCCGGGAAAAGAGACCCGCACCCCCCGAGTGGTATCGGGCAACCGCGGCGGTACGACGACCCGAGCGGCTTCTTCACCACACCGCGGACCGACCGGCGCAGCACCGCCCCGCCGGGCAACCTGTCCTCCGGGTCCGGGCTCCTCAACCCGCTGCTCCCGGTCTCGGACGGCGCGTACTGGGCGTACGCCATCATGCTGCTGGCTCTCGTGCTGTTCGCCACGGGCATCGTGGGGAATCTCGCGCTCATGTGCATCGTTTGGCACAACTTCTACCTGAAGAGCGCGTGGAACTGCGTCCTGGCCGGAATGGCCCTCTGCGACTTCCTCGTTCTCTTCTTCTGTCTTCCGGTGGTCGTGTTCCACGAGCTCACACTCAAGAGGTTGCTAGGAGACCTGTCCTGTCGGCTCGTGCCCTACCTGGAGGTGAGAAGGTCATACAGGTGTTCTTGTTCTTCTTCTACTTGTACTACTACTTCTACTTGTACTTCTTGTACTTCTTCTACTTCTATCATCTAGGTGTTCTTCTACTTCTTCTCCTTCTTCTACTCCTTCTTACTGCTTCTTCTTCGTCTTCTTCTACTTCTTCTTTGGTCCATTGGCGAGTGGCGACCAACGTCAAGGTGCAGCTCCTCCATCCACTGGATCTGCCTCCTCTTCCCGGCTCAGTCTGCTCGGTTCATACTCGACATTTGAGAGCTGTCATGTTTCCTGAGTGACAGGTGTTCACAGGTGCTCACTTCATAGAGAGCAGGTGAAAGGTCATGGGTGGATTACTGATGGGGGGGGCCTTGAGCCACAGTTGGAAGTGACTGTGAACAACTTTTTGAAAGTCAGTCAAAATAAAATAATAAAGATCCATAATGACTACAAAGAGGCTCAAAATGCCTACACAATGATGCTAAAATTATCCATAAAACAAAGTGACACCACCGATACCAGGATTATCCATAAAGTCAACTACTTCAAGAGTATTTGCCATCGACTCCACAAAATACAATAAACAACCCTAATGAGCTTCAAAGAATCAAAACGAATTCACAGGGACGCTAAAATGATCCATAAAATACTACTACTTACAGCAAAGTGACCCCACTGATCCACAGAATACTCAAAACAAATTCGCTGCTCAAAACACCAATAAAGACGATGAACAAAATACTCAAAACAACAGTTACAACCCTCAGGGACACAACGCGACTTCAGAGAGATGTTACAATGATCCATAAAAAAGCATTTGAAGTTATAGTGAGAAATGCTCATCACAGTTTCCAGATTAACTAGTCTTCAGATTATTTATTCATCACACCTGCAGGACAAAACCAGAATATAGTTCATTTACAGTGATATTAAAATCACCACTTCTCACTTCGGAGAGACTCGAACGAGAGACTGGACCAGAACTCTGATATTAATCTGCAGCTGTGAGACGGAAAAAGAAATCCAACACGTTAAAACAAACAAGTTCTTCTGATGATCAACAGCCTGGTTTCACACTGTCACTGTTGTTTTCACACCCACCACGATGGACTCATTTTGAAGTTTAATAAACAGACGTGACGGGTCTGTGGTGAAAGGGCTGATTGTGTCTCGATGCTCCTCACACTCTGAGTCTTTACTTAGAACAGACGAGCTGTTATGGGCACTTCACCCGTCTGTTGTGATCAGGAGGGGCCGGGGGGGGGGGGGGCGACCACCGTGAAGCGACTCTTCTTCTCCAGCTCAGAGACAAACAGGGAAACACAGAAATGTAGTAAACAGCAGCTGGGCTGTTTATTTACAGCTGCAGAGTTTTCAACGCGACAAAGAAAGATGCAGAATTCTGTTCAGCTGCTGAACTAGAAGACATCTGACTGAAAATGGGTAAAAAAAAAAAAACTTGAGAGTTTATACATCACGTTTTATAACATACACATAATTAAGGTTATTTTTAAAACTCAGCAGGATGTAGTATTTCTTATTGTTTCTATTATATAGCTTAATTGATTAATCTGCCAATTATGTTTTCAATTAAGCAATTAACTGTCAATAAAATGTCAACAAATCAACTAATCGATAAATTAATTATAATGAAACAATTTGCACAACAAAAAATAACAGTTAACAAAAATCCTGCACAATGATTACTGTGCACACACATTTCCAAAACATCTAAAGTTCATTGAATGCATTTAAAGAGCTGAGAGCATCGGCCATCGTCCCACAACAAATTAGCCTCCGGGGGCAACGGCCAATATTTTGGGCCTTTTGGTGAACCCAGTGTGTGTCCGGGCCAAGGCTCGGTCTTTTGTTCACCGTCCCACTAGTTTCCTGAGACACGAGAGTCCAACGTTTCTCCGAACAAAACACAAACCACGATACTTTTTGTACGTGTTTTAGGTCCAGATGACACTTTGGCTAATCTCTACTAACGGCTTTCTCTATATGAATGACGATAAATTAAAATGCTGATAGCTGATGTGTGTGTTCCGACTCTTCTCTCCACACGGTTTACATGCGGCCAACCAACGCCGGCTCAAACGTGGTTGGTCAAACTAGAAATGGAAACCAGAAGCTTCCAGCCACAAAACCATGCCCCTTAACAGCAGATTCTGTAAATCCGACCGTCAGTGTATTTCCTGTGAGACTAATTTGTAATAACAGCTTGTATTAAACAGCCTTTAACGAGCCCAGGTTGCCGGCCCCCTCTCTTCTTCTGTCGCTTCACCTATTTTCATGCTAATGAATGAATCTATTTCTTTGCTAGCGTGTTGTAAAAGGCTCTTCAGCAGTTTGAATTGAACAGTTTAAAGCGGGTCAGGCTGCCAGCTGCCACTGGGCCACTCTGTTAGTTTGTCTATTCTCATGCTAATTGGAGCTCGGTGTTAATTATCTTGAGCTGTGTTTTAACTGTTTGGAGTCATTAAGCTCTCACAGAAGGAGGACAAGTCTCTGGTTTTGGCCAAAATCAGCAGCGTTAATGTGCACGAGGCGTCAATAAACTGTCCCTGAGACCTGGTACAACATAATTACTCTGTGTTCTCTCTGTGACTCCTGGTGTTTCCTCGTAGCCGAATTCAAAAGGTTAAATAAAGCTGGGGTTTTTTTTCCAGCCAGGCTCTCACTGGTGTAATTGTGACTGATTCTCTTTCACAACAAGACTGAGGAAAGTCTCTAACTTGGGGTTCGAGCAGCAGGACGTCCTCTGTGCTCCGTGTTGATCTGTGACGTCTTGTTCTGCTTCATGAATCTGTACCGTGCACGAGGAAAACCTGAAGAGCGAAGTAGCTCTGCAATGCTAAAAAACGTCATATTGATTTATACTATATATCTAAAAACGGTAATAGGTCATATAAGCAGAGGTTATTTGAATTTTTAATGCCAGAGTTCCCACTAATAGCAAAAATATTTTAACTTCCACATTTCCATAGTTTCACTAGTGGCTTTATTCATTCTTAATAAATAATAACCTCCACCAAGTCATTATCTTCCGTTTATACACCATCTCTATCATTTCTCTGTCAGGTGACGTCTCTCGGTGTGGCAACGTTCAGCCTCTGCGCTCTGAGCATTGATCGGTTCCACGCTGCCACCGGCCCCGGGCCCCTGCAGTCGCCGAAAGTGGAGCCCTGCCAGTCCATCCTCTCCAAGCTGGCCGTCATCTGGGTGGGCTCCATGGTGCTGGCTGCCCCCGAGCTGCTTCTGTGGCAACTCCTCCAGGAAACTGTCAGCCTGCCAACGCTCCCCACTGACCTGCTGCAGAGCCAGCCGGCAGGCTCGCTGATGGCGGCGTTCAGAGGCCGAACAGATGCGTTCAAAGTGGATATCTGTGTTCGGGAGCCGTCTGCGGAGCTCCCAGAGGGCATCTACTCTCTGGTGCTGACGTACCACGAGGCCCGTATGTGGTGGATCTTCGGGTGCTACCTCTGTCTGCCGCTGCTCTTCACTCTGGCCTGCGACCTGGTGACCAGGCAAGTGTTGGCCCAGCGTCTGCTACAGAGACCTGAGGGCAACAAGGCGCCCGGCAGGTGCTCCTCCTCCTCCTCTTCGTCTTGCTCCTCCACAAAGAAAAAGCCGCACGTGAGGCAGCAGCGGCTGCGCTCCACTGTGATGGCGCTCACCATCTTGTACATCACATGCAACCTGCCAGAGAGCATCTGTAACATCACCCTGGCGTACATCTCCATCCCAGAGTCCGCTGTGCTCCCGGCTGTTGTTCTGCCAGCGCTCAGCTTGATCGGACAGTTCCTGTTGTTCGTGCGATGCTCTGCGACGCCGGTGTTGTTGCTGTGCCTGTGTCGATCCCTGGGCCAGGCCTTCATGGACTGCTGCTGCTGCTGCTGTGAAGAGTGCCTCCCCGACGGCAGCTCCTCTTCATCCTCTTCAGCGTCGGCCACTGCCACCTCCATCCTCTCCTCGCCCACTTCACCCTCTCCATCGTCCCTGTGTCCGTCCAGCAAAGAGGACGCGATGAAGGGCCTGTTGGGGACAGAACCGGCCGTCTGTGACCGGGCTAAAGACTCTTCAGCAGCTATGGGGACGCCGTGCTGAGACTGAACTGCCACACGTGGAACTTTAAAGGATCGTTTAGGTTTATTAAAACTTTGTTCTTATTTGTAGTTTGGTGCATCACGTGTGTCAGTAATAACAACATGGCCGTCAGGAGATAAATAGCTGAGATCGTCACTAAAAAGAAGTCGGACATGTCAAGTGTAATAAAATGTCAGTTGATCAGATTGGAAACGAGATAAAAGTGAACTCAGATTACACTATAAGGCCAAAAGTACCATTGGTTAATGTAGAGGAACTTGAGAGGCCGACACTACTGCAGTGTAAAGACTCAAGACGATAGATGGACCAGCTAACGTAACCAAACCTGTCATTTCAGAAGTTATGTCCAAACCCAACCCGGACCTCCCAGGCTGGTGTTGGGTGTCCACTCTCTAAACCAAACCTCTTTTTGAAGACACAGCTCATTTGATCACTGATGAAACAGCAACTAGAGTGAGAAGAGTCATATTTTAGTGAAATGCTGATCTGAGTCAGATTATCTGATGAAATAAAGATAATATGGGTTATTTTCTCTCCTCTCAGACATAATGTTCTTGCTGCTGATTCATATGATGCACAAAACGACCTAAATAAAACCCAAGCTGTGATAAACTGGAATAATCTTTTAGTCTCAGTCTGTATGAACTCCTGGAGCAGAGACTAGAGTTAGATTTAAAAGGTTAGATGGATTTTATCCTGTTATTAAAGGACTCAGTAGTTTAGCAGTTTTTTTAAGCTACATTTTACATGTTGTAGTTATTAATAATTGTCTAACACTCATTCAGGATGTTAGTGTTACCTGCTCTGAGCACTGTGAGAGAAACACTGGATAGTTTTTATATTTTAGAACGATGTTTAACTGAAGATGAAGACCTACTGAGACTGTGTCCATATACTCTGCTGTTTGTTTTGACTGTATTTTGCTGTGCACACGTGGCTCATGTATGATCCACTTACGTGTTTCATGTGAGTCGTACGTCGCAGCTCCAGATGTGTGAAACACATGTGGTTAAGATACTGAAATGTTTTCTGTGCCGACGGCAGCTTAAAAAACCTGGTGAGAGATCGATCATGAAGAATCATGAAAGTGTGAAGTGTTTTTTACTTTTATTATGTTTCATTGTGTGTTTCAGTAAAATTTAGATTTTCGTTACCTGTGTGATCATTAATGTCTGGTTTACACTTTATTAACTGATACTAACTTAATGGAAGCTCTGTGATTGTTTACTTTTATTCCACAGATAACTGCAATAGAAACTTTTCCACCTTTTACAATCCAAGAGATGAAGCTGTGAAAGTGCCTTTATTATTTATTATTTAAAATACTAATTTATGGGTTTATAATAATAAAAAATGTGCAGGGCCAATACAAAGAGGAGAAAACCAAAGGCTTCCTGTTGGTGGATCGTCGTATTTGATCCTAAACAGTAGTTTTATTCAGTGAACGTGTGAAAACACCTCGTGGGGATTCGTTCTATCTGGAGACAAACAGAGAGTTGGCTGCCGTCAGCCCTGATCTCCTCTGGAAGGAATGTTTCGCTGCTGCGCTCTCGACTCCCACTGGAGGAGAAAGCTGCTGTGACGCTCCTTTTTGTCATCGTTCAATTATTGAAGGTCACAGCTTCACAATCACAGTTGGCCTTTGAGTTTCTGCAGACTGAATGAACACAGTCGCTCTGTGACCGGTTGCTGGGGGGAGCAGACAAGAATTCCTCTCTTACCCAAATATTTTCAGACCTTTCTCTGACCTTTTTCTAGATTTTTATCAATTTAATCAAAACATTTGTGAACATTTCACAACTGTGAAAAAGTATTTCCACATAAATGTCCAGGATATTTTCTTTGTTTGGTCTAAATTACATTGAATTCTATTTAAAAACACAAAAAAATACACATCCTATTGCTAAATGAATGTATTTACATTTGTATCTATATTTTACAAACATCTCTGTAGAATAATTCATGTTTTCTAAGGCAAGACTTTTTACATTTCTTTATATTTTTTTTAAATACAGTGACATTTGTCATATATATCCCAAATATCTGCAGTTGTATATAAACTCCTGTACATTTAGAAATGAAAACCCTTTTACATCGACAACGACATCTACAGATGCTCAATTAGAAAACAAACTGAAATCAAGAGAAAGTGATGAAAGCGACAAATTTAACGACACAACATTTCATTTTAATCAACACAGACCAATCACTGACTGGATAACATTCGTCCACAGTAAAACCCACTCTCTGTGTTATACAGACATATGTATGGCGCCATAATTTGTTTTTATTAGAAGTCTATATGATGATCTTTGGGTCACAAGATCCATACATTTAGATTTTTTAAAACAGATTCTTATGCTTCACAGTAATGTGTAAAAGTTTGAGGCACTTTCAATGTTGTTGTCGTACCATCAGGGAGGCGTCTGATTGGTCCAAAACTCATTCAGAACCACAATCAGAAATACTGTATTGATATCCGGGGGGGAAATCGTGTTTGAGTCATAGAGAACCACAGAATCTTCAGAGACAAGATCAGAACACAACAGATGGTTTGACCTCAGAGGCCTGAACGTGAAGGAGTCAGTCTGAGATCACGTAGGAGGCTGACGACAGAATCTACAGACGAACTGTGACGACAACAATTGTGCAAGACTCTAAATTGACCATATAGGTGTGTGATGGTTGTGTGTCTACGATGGCGACCTGGTGCCTGAGGTCAGCTCGGCTTTGTACAAATTCTGTGACACAAATATTAGTCTGTCTTGATTTCCGTGCAATTCAACGTACAATATCTGCTCTGACACTAAGAAACGAGAGCCCGGTCTAGTTCCTGGATTCTGCAACTACAAGAAATACCCCAAATACTAATAATTAGATCCAAAGACATTTAATCCAATAAAATCTCAGGAGGCAGAAGCAGATTTGAGCTGTTGAAGTGTATTAAGGTTCTGAAAAGTAAGAAGAAGTTTGAAGGAACATAGATGAGATGCTGCTTCAGACACTCTGTGGGTTTAATACCATCATTTCGCCTGCGGACACCTGGAGACCCTTCACACACGTCAGCGCTCCCTAACTTACATTTCCAGGCCCGGGGCAGTAAGAGGAGTCTCGGCCCCTTTGAGCAGAAATATTTGTCCTCCCACGTCGTTGTGCCTGGGCAAAGAGGAGGAGGAGGAGGGGAAGCTTCAATAAGGCCGGCATTGTTCAGACGTCCCCCCTCTCTGGCTCGGAGGGAGAGACACTTGAACAAAGCTGCATATCAATTGCCATCCACCAAGGGAGTTGCTAAGCTACACGACTCCCACCGACTCCCACCGACTCCCACCGACTCCCACCAGCTGCCCCAGAGCAGGGAGGAGAAAGAGGGCCGAGATGCAGGGGAGGAGAAACCACTGTGGTCCGTCCCGATAAGCCCAAACCCAAACTCCTCTCTTCTCGGTTGCCCTGACAACCAGCGGTGGCACGTCCGCCTCAAGTTTGAGCAACATGGTCTAAAACCAACAAGGTCCTGGGTTTGAACCCGACTAAGGCCTGTGTGTGTGTGTGTGTGTGGAGGCTGCATGTTCCTGCTGATGTGGTCGGGTGGGGTCCGGTAATTTCCATCACAAACTTCACCTGCAGATTCCCAGTAGTAATCTGATTACTTATATCAGTTTATTAGTATGAGAACATCAATGCAAAGGTTGATCATACAATCCACTATATTCTGAGTATTCCTTTATATTTGAAAGTCTGGATTCTGAGGGAAAGTAACTCTGTTTGCTCGGAATGTGAATCGATTTCTAACGGGACATGCAGAGAAAATGTTGTTTTTCAGAGAAACCGATGAAAAGAAATCGAATTCTCTTTGTTTGCTGTTTGATTTCAGATCATTTAACAACATAATCAACATGAAGCAGCTGTAAATTAACTGACTGCTTTCTACTGACTCACATATTGCTCAGTGAGATGATCATTCGTTTAGTAAAGCATGTGTTTAATAACATAACTTTTTATTTTACATTATTACATTATTTATAGGTGAGAAAATGATATAACTGAACAACTTTATTATCTTTGCAGAAGGGGTCGGATTCAGGAAGTTTTTATCACTTTCTCTAACATTGTGAGCGTTTTTCAACATTGTCCTTGATTTATCAGAGAATCCTTCATTTATCTTAATGAAGACATGTTTAGGGGACTGATATCTTTGATGGAATTTGGTGCAGATCCAAATTAAAAATCCAGATGTAGTGAACTTACATGTGGTTTCTCAACGGGACTGTTGGGCCTTGAGGGAGGAACCTGAGCCCTGAGTGATGTTCTAGTTCGTCTGTGTGGTTCCACAGCTCTGCTCCACATGATCACAGTGTAATACAGAGAATGTGGTGGTTAAAAGATAAATACTGGACCTGGTCTGTAAATACATTATCAATATAAAATAATATTAGTTCTTTCTTTTCAGAACTAACACACAAAGTATGATTGTATTTGGACTCTCTCAGTTCTGTGTCAGTAGTCTTATGAACCTCGTCCAGTCTCAGCAGGCTCAGGAAACACACAACACAATGTGTGTCTCCAGCGACCATTACCACGACGACAGCCCAGTGCTAATCAGCCACGCTAACACAGTCCGGTCCTCAGATGTTGACTTGAAGCAGAGCCAGCACGAGGCATCAGCTCCCTCACGGGTTGCTTAGGACCCCTGACTCATCCAGACTCAAAATGAAGGATCAGCAAATAAAATCATTCTGCGTTTTTACAGATTAACTGTTGAATTAATTCAAACTTGCTTTATATCAAACAACAAAACTTTAAAATGCTTCTTACACGTTAATCCATCAATAATTAACTTAGTTAATAACAGTAAGACATCATTACAGCCGCCTCAGTCCTGTTTGTTTAGCTCAGTCCGTCCTCCTCTGTCTCATGTCTCTCACCAGACGTCCTCTGATCTTCATCTGCCAGAACTGTCCCTCATCTTCACCAATCAATAGACCAGGATATATACCAACCCCAATTTTTCCATCAGGATCCGTACCTGCACCTTTTTACTTCCCTGTTCACCCGAGGACTCTTGGTCACTTCAGTCTGGATCCGCTCCCTTTAGCTGTGGACTCATGATTATTGCCACTGATTCATTATTGTCTGCATTTGGGTCATTTTCCTCAGTGCGTCATACAAACTGTGTCTTATCTTTTAAACCAGATGTTAGTCATCTGAGGAATTTAATGGATTCTGATGGGACTATTGAGAAAATGGAGGACTTGTATCTTTCTGCAGTCTAATTCAGTTTTCTCACTTCAATCCACTGGCAAGGGATTTTAAATCCACAGCCCAGAAAACCTCAGTGTCACATTTGATTCACAGCTAGAATTTTGAAGCCAATGTCAAAAACCTAAATAAATCATTCATATCTCCAGTTAAACTTATAGAAGAGTATTTTTACATCCTGATATTACTTGAATACTTCATCCAGCAGTGGTGGACAGAAGACTTGGTCCGTCCCTGCTTGTTTTTGGATTCCTGCAGCGGCTCTTTGTCTCTGAGCTTCTCATCAGAACCAGAGTTTCCGGATGTTTCCACGTCCTCTGTCACCAGAACACAGAAGAGGTCCAGTTTCTCTGTTCTCGTGTCACTGAGGGCCGGCAGGCGGTGGAAGCTGAGTGGCGCCCCGGCGGTGCACCGGCTGTGGGGAGGCCTGACCGGACATGGGAAACATCAGTGGACTGTGGGGGTGCTTTCAGTCCTGAGCAAACAGCTTCCATTCACACGACAACTCTCAGGGAGGAGAGAAGGAAAAACCTGGGAATGTGGACTGTGTATATGATGAATGTGAGTTTGAAAAAGTAGTGTTAGGTCTTTGACAACATTAATGTTAGTATGTGGGGTTGTTAGCTTATTTAATGAAGAGTGGATGTATATAGATTTTACCTGGAACTAGTATATTAAATGTTAATGTTCCTCATTCTTTACTTTACACAAATACAATCAAATAAAACTTGAATCAAGAAATTAAACTTTTTTTTTTACGTAGAAATAAAAATACATGCACGTCTTTTCTGCATCGAGTACTTTGTAAAATAAGTTTTCATATTGGCAACATGAACGTTGATACCGATACGTCTGTGAAAGGCTGATAAATCAAGTATTGATACGCAAAACAAGACTGATTATTGGTAGAAGTTGAATTTCAAACAAGAATTTAAGTTCTATGGGTTTTGATACAGATATTTATGAATTATGTTTGTGCTGAAGTTGTCAACACGTCTCAAGTGATAATAAGGAATATTTATAATAGTTACAGTCACTTCATCACTGTAAATATTTACTGAGGATCCAAATAAAAGAAAGAATGGAAAAAGGTGTAAATATCAGAGGAAAACCTTTCAGTGAAATCAGAGAAATGATGGAAGAAGTGACGTGTTTTGATTTGATGAGAAGTTCATCTGAAGTATTCACAGGGTGGTGTGTCTTTGTTTGGCCACACGAGGGCAGTGCTGCTCTGTTCGAGAGGACCTGACACCTCTCAGACGCAGAGGATTCTGGGATTGATGATGATGATGATGATGATGCTCAGATGTGAAGAGGACATGAGCGAGGAATAATATATATAATAATATCATAACATGACAAAGACTGCAACTGAGAGGTACATTTGTAAGGTACATGTGTTTATATACTTCAAAAAGTAATAATATTTCAAACAAACACAATATATGTTTCTACTTTACACATGTTTCAGGGCGTCATCACTAAAACCTCCTGAAACAAGTCGATCTGTATTGAAACAGATGGAAATCGTTTGGAAAGAGGTTATTTAAGGTTCTTTTTGTTTTTCATTGTGGTTTTTAACTAAATGAACGGATGGAGGAGTTGTGCAGTGAAACATCAGTTTTCAGTTTGTCACGTTGTCCTGCTGTGAATCCTCCTCCGTCCCTTGTTTGGCGTTTCATTACTCAGCCACTTGTTATCTACTGTTAATTCAGCACAGACGACACGTGTTTCTCCTCCTGCTGCAGCTGTCACTGTGTTTTTGGACTTTTGTCAACGAGCGTCCCTCAGGTTTTAATCGAGTTCTCGAGAAAGATGTTTTATTCTGACGTATTCTGTAATATCAGCAAACTGTAAATCATCTGCAGAGTGTAGTCTGATTCCTATTATGAGGCAATGATACATTTTACTGCTGTGGATTTTCCATAAGGCGAATCCCAAACACTGTGCAGCTTTCCTCTGTGTGTGTGTGTGTGTGTGTGTGTGTGTGTGTGTGTCTGTGTGTGTGTGGTTTGAAGGCTGGGTGTTTATACAGCAGGTCTACATCTTCCTAACAAAGACCAGCTCACAACGTCCATATTTAGACTCTCAGCAGCTCCACCAGCTCCGCTTGTTTATGGCAGAGAGACACAAGACACAACCCAGCATTTTATACCCGCATATGGTGTGTGTGTGTGTGTGTGTGTGTGCGTGTGTGTACAGGTGCATGTGTGTGTGCACGTGTGTGTTGACTCAAATCAACAGCCCCAACTGTGTCTTTTAGGTTTCAGGAGCCGCACAATGTCTTCACAAGTGAAACAATCAAATATGTGTTTGGCTGTTTACTTAGATTTTTGCGGAATCAGCTGGAGTTCAGACCCACAAAGTGAGTTTTAGAGCTGGTGCATGTGTTTGCATGTTAAACCAATGGGGGGGGGGGGGTGTCATTTGATGCAACTTTGCCCTGGTGTCAGGCAAATCGATGCAGAGACACATCAGCGTCATGTGAACATTTTTGATTTAATGACTGGATTTTGTGATTCCTGTTATTTCTGGTTGTCTTATTTCGATCTGGTCGGATCGTGGCCAAGATTTAGGAGGTTTTTAGAGGAATTCGAACAATGAAACCATGTTTATTTGGGCCTGTATTGGTTCATGTTTAAGCAAAGTGTTCTGGGGTTCTGGGAGTTGTTTTTTAAAGCAGATATACAATAGACTTTAGAAATAATGATCCCCAGAGAAGTGTACGTCACATTGAATCTAAAAATATGTGAATCTTGTCTGTGATGCAGAGAAGGGACAGATTTTGACATAAATTGTGCCAATCGGGAACTGAGGGTTGTAGAGTACCACGGTTAAATGTGTTTGCTGAGCTGGAAACTAAATTATGACTTTTCTGAACTGACAGAATCTATTTGGTCTCGTTCACGTCAACTCGTGGCGATGCTGTGGTCGGTGAAGCTGATGCTTCATAATTCAACACACTGTGGCAGTAAACACCGGTTTACTTTCAACTTCATATTTGAACGTCTGTGTCAGTCACGACTTTATTATAATCAAGTAGAATGGAGAGCTCAGATTGGACGGATGACGATGTCTGTCCCACTGATTTGATCATTCCTACATTGGTGGCACGGTGGTAAAGTGGTTCCCTGTTGCCTCACAGCAAGAGGGTTCTGTGCATGTGGAGTTTGCGTGTTCAGGGTTAAGGACTCTTCCAAAGACTAAATAAAGATGGACGACACATCTCCACTTCCTCCTGTTGTACTAAAATGATGCTAAAGTATCCCGGATACGAACGCCGCCATCTTGCACCGAGCATGAACTGGCCTTGGTTAAGATTAGAGAGTGAACAATGAATGAAAGTCAATGCAATGTCCGAACCAGGAGCTGCACAAACCTCTGTGTGTGTGTGTGTGTGTGTGTGTGTGTGTGTGTGTGTGTGTGCGTGTGTGTGTGTGTGTCGTCGTCTATCTGTGTGCACTTCATTTGTCACATGAAAACGTTTGTGTTGCTCTTTGCACTTCTTGCTACTGAGCAGTAATCACATTACATGTGCTGCACTGCTGCCCACAGGAACACGTGTGTGTGTGTGTGTGTGTGTGTGTGTGTGTGTGTGTGTGTGTGTGTGTGTGTGTGTGTGTGTGTGTGTGTGTGTGTGTGTGTGTGTGTGTGTGTGTGTGTGTGTGTGTGTGTGTGTGTGTGTGTGGAGGATAATGACCCGTGTTCCTGTTTGTGATTTGCAGGAATCAAACTGAGCAGCTGCTGTAAATCATGAAACCTCCACACAGCAGCAGAGCTTCTGTCCGTCTGTCCCCCGCTCACTGCGTCTGTCCCTCCACCTTCCTGTTTGAAGCCGAGCTGCGTTTTAATTCCCACTTTCCCTCCCCCTCAGAGACTCAACACTCCATCCCATCCTGTCCTTCCCTTTGTTTCTCTCTCTTCCTCCTACACCTTCTCCCCCTCTTTCATTCTATCTCTCATCATCCGCCGCCTTCAGCTAACCAGCCTCCCAGCAGAGAATTATGAATAGAATTCAAATCAGCTGAGCTTTACTGTCTCCCACCCCCTCGCTGCCGGCCCCCTCCTCGTCTCCCCGTCTCCACTTTCTAACTTTCTCCAACTGTTGGGTATTGATTGGAGCTGTGACCTCACACCCACACCGCTCAGCCTCCTGTGCATTAACCCTCTCCTCCTGTCTCTGTCCTGTCGGCTGCTGGCTGCTCATCGAGCCTCGGCACCGAGCCAGCGCTTCAGGGTTCACCGAGAAAACCACCATCACCACTGTGACTAACGGTGGTGATGAAACTGAGCCCGAGCTGAAATGCTGTGATGTTCACCCTCCGGAAACATCAGGATGACTCAGACTTGGTGAATACATAGATTTGATTTTTACTCAGGAAATTAACAACATATCCTCGTCATGATAATTTAAGTATATGTATTTTGGGGCAGGACAGAGTTAAGTGTGTGAAAGGGGGACAGAGAGAGAAGGGGGGGGGGGTATATATACATGGTTAGTAAACTATTCACATGTATATATTTGTATATATGACAATTCTCCACTGTCCACCTCTGTAAATACTGTAAGTTACTCACTAAGATACTCACATACCTGCACTTATCTGTATAATAATACTGTCTTCAGTGGCGTTGTACTTGTTCTCTGCACAATGACAATAAAGTTGAGTCTAATCTCATTTGAAACTAATTATCTCGGAGACAGGTTTTAATCCTATGACTTCATCAACTGAATTAATGCAACTGATGAATCCACTGGTTCACCTGTATTGATTGGATGTTGGTTTCCTGATTCCTGCTGGTTTGTAAACCAGTAACACATGAAACTCTGTCTGGATTTGGAGCAGATCTACTGTAATTCATCTGTTTCTTTATTTCCAATGATAGAAACCAGTGCTGTGCAGAGCTATAGTTTATTTAACTGATCACACAAATCAATCAATCAATTCACCACAGAACGTCTCAGACATCGGGTGTTATCTTCTTCGTTGATCCATTTAATCAGAACAAACAGCATCTCTGAAGAAAATGATGTTTTTAGTCTTGTTTCAAATTCAGTTTGTTTTCTGCTGCTTCAAAGAAAAACTTTCGATTTTCTTTTCTAATCAGAAATTCCAGTTCGACCACTGAAATCTGTTTGTATGGAAGCACACTGCTACTGCTCTGTACGGGCATGTGTTAGATACGGAAAGAAAAAGGATCAGTGTCGCATCACAATGGTAAAGGTTTATTGTTTTTACGACGTGAAAGATTGTAACAAAGTCAAAATATCTGATATATAGATTTAAACTTTTCCCTTTTAACGTGAAGCAGATGCATTTTACTTTTTGTTGCGTGGCTGCAAAACGCTTCTATACGTTCGTTTAATGATGTCATTATATTGTTTCTTCCCCGACCTCCTCCACATCTTGTTTATTTATCATCTGAGTCAGTTTCATTGTGGGACGACGGAAACAAAAGAAAATGTAAATGAGATCCACTGTGTATGAATCCTGCTGCAGTGAAACACTAAAACCCCACGGCCGTTTATATGAGATGACATTTAATCAAATCTGAAGTGTTTCTACCTGTTCAGTTAAAAACCTGCAATCACAGAGCTGAGGACGGACGCCATGAATCACACACAGGTGGAACATGATGCTCACTGTCAGATCATCTCTCTCCTTAAAGACACTTATCACCTGAAAATGAAAGAAGAAGTCTTTAATCTGCCTCCTCTCACATCTGTTTGAGAAAGGGACACAAATTAGCCGCTGTCAATCAGGCGCTGAACTCAGGACATTTTCCTGAAGTCTTCCAGATGGGGCCGTACGTGAGAATGCAAATGTTCAAGTCAGTTGCTCCGGAACATAATTCCTCCTGCCAGCCCCTCAAGTAAAAATGTCTGGAAAATAGAGCAGGAAAATGAAAAATTCACAGCGAGTGGGTGGGCGTGTGGACGACTATCGTGACGTAAAAGAATAAGAATATCTCAGGATGAAAAAGAGGTGCGAAACACGTAGAGGACAACGATGAAGATGTAAACCTGGAAAGACGAAGGTGTCGATGTGCTGTAAACAAAACACACGTGATCTCCGCAGTGGACATTTTCCCGTTGTCGTGAACACGCCCCTGACGCTGGACAATCTCCTGCTGCGTTCAGAAAAAGTCCAGACCCACGTTTTCTGTACATTTTTTCAGATTTCATGTCTGAATCTGACTGATGTGTTCGCACTGTAACATAATCAGAGTGCACCTTAAGTAGACGGAAAGAAACGATGAATCTTTCCATGTGGAGGCTGATCTGCTCGATTTAGAAGAACAGCCACCAGTTAATCAGTGTCACAGCTTGAGCAGCATGACTGCAGCACAGAGCGGGTTATATAATGTATGACTGTGGGATTCCCAGCCTCCACTTCACAGTCTGAGGAGGGGAGAGGGGTGGGGGGGTGGGGGGCTGCAGAATGGATGGCAGCTGAGGGAGGAGGGTATTGATGTTTGTTATTGTGATCATGAGTGTGAAGGGCTCAGGTTGGCCACCAGCTCCTCCACTCTTCAATAATCCAATAATTACAGGCAGCTTCTTCACAGGGGATCCCTCCGCAGCTGAGGCCCAGTCACATCCTCCCTGTTCTGACTGACTGAGCCCAACGCGAGAGTCGTCTCACAGACTGAACGGCAGCGCCTCCCTCCATCAAGACTGGAGATCCACAGACAACACTGACACTTTCCATTAGGAGCGTTCCCTCAGTGGAAGCGGCTTCCTGAAACACACTTTGTTCTCACTGTGTGTGACTGTGTGCTGAGTGTCCTGTGCTGAACCTGCTGAGCGTTGTACACAGCTCCTGTCTCTGCAACGACCTCTGCACCAGCCAAGCTTTCACATTATTCTACTGACCTACAGGGGGCAGCGGTGTGGAGGAGCACAGCCATCTGTCCAGGGAAGAAGTCGCTGCTCGTTAGGAACCGTGCACGAAAAAGTACTAAAAATCCTCTTTGCAAATGTTTTACGAGGAAGCAAATATATATTATAAAAATCTGTATCATCTCTTCTTTGAACCACACAAACATTTTAAGGATAGAATTAAGTTAGAATGATCTTTGGGTTTGTAGCTGTGATGGTTGTGCGTATGAAAACAGCCGGTTTGGTCAAATATGCATGGCTATAAGAGCAAAACCTTATATGAGTCATGCATTATTCACACTGTGACATCGGGTTCTCGCACCAGCCCGGAGCAGTTTGAAAACCACAGTCGTCCTTCTTCACTTCCTGCAGCTCGTCTTCACTGTGAGGCCCGAGCTCTGGCACAAACATCCACAACATCTGTCAAGATTGTTCTCTGTAGTTTCATTTTTTCTATAAGTTAACACAGTGATGAGATGAGATACTATACGATACAGGTTTTTACAATACGTTACCGTACGATACACAACGATACACTATGATTAGAAAATGTGATGCAATACAACAGGACACGATTAACAGAATGGTACAATACGTTAGGATATTTTACGATAGGATACGGTACGATACAATAAGATGAGATGCAATAGGATAGAATACAATATGATAAAGATTCTTAATATTCTGAGGAAATACTGAGCTCATAATTATTCAGATATTTTAAAGACTTTCTTAACATGATGAATATGTTTTGTAGCTATAACTTAGAAATGAATTAATGTTTTTCTGCACAATCATTAGTGGAATTTAACCCAAACTTTAACATTTTCAGATACTTAAAGGTTCAGTGTGTGGAATTTAGTGACATCTAGTGGTCAGGCGTCATGTTGCACCTCAAGGTCGATTTAAAAGAATCAATGAGATGATCGATGTATTGTATATATTATATATACATATTACATATATAAAGAATGTATTTGCTGTTGCAGTTTAATTGTATATAAATGTCATTTCTAGGACACAGTTTGATGTTAGATTCAAAAAGAGAAGCAGCAAAATGTCCTCAGTCCTGAGACATAACGTCTTATTGGTCTTTGCAAAGATAAAGAGAGGAAGAGCTGGACGAGGCTCAATAAGAGAGATATTATCACACAGCTCCTCCTCTTCTTCTTCTACATCAGTTTAACCTCCTCCTCCTCTTCATCCACCCTCTCTCCCTTATGACCTGTCTCCCTCCCTCGTTCTCTCCCTCTCTGTGACCTGCTGACTAACGTCGCAGCTTTTGTTTTACTGGTCGTCCGCAGACGGACCATAAACTCTAGATTTACATCCTCCTTCCTGCCTCCCCCTCCTCCTCCTCCTCCTCCTCCTCCTCTTCCTCTTGCTGTTTGTCACAGTGTGAATGCACGTCAGGAGCTGATTGAATATTTACAGCCGCCTCCTCTCGCAGAAAAACAAGTCAACTGAGGCTGGATCCTGAACACGCGTGTGTCAGGAAACAGGAGAAAAGATAAATTTGTACACCCACACTTTGTGGTGGAGGGAAGGAGGATGTGTTGTAATCAGTAGTGTTTGTCTGACTATTTGTTACAGTGATAAACTCAGGAAGCCTTGATCCAATTTCTTTTTTAAATGGGCAAGATGGTGGTGGGGGCGGGGGGTAGATTTATTTCCTCAATTCTGTCACAGGTCAAGGTCCCAGCAGGGGGTCACAGTTTCAGCCTGATGCAGTAAAATGAAGAAAAACCTTTTGGATTTTAAGCAAATGTCAACATCCTGTCATATGATCTCATTTTACAGTGACATTATGAATGTGTTATTATTTTACTGGCCCACGTCCCTCTTATAATTATCAAGTTAAGAAGATTAAATCCTTTTGTCGGTTGATATAATTGATCTTCAGACTTTAACTCAAACATTTTCACGGTGCAGCACATATCACCTCTTTACGACTTCATGTGGAGTGGACATCGTTTTCTTCTTGGCTTGACACGCATCCGCCCATTTAATTCATCCGTCAATCACTCCATCCACTCGTTCATTCAGCCAACCAGCAATCCATGTCACCCAGTTACCCATCCGCATATATAGACATCTATCCATCCATCCATCTATCTACCCCTCCATTTATCTATCTCTCCATCCACCCATTTATGTAAGCTGTGTAACTATCTATCTCTTCATTCATACATTTATTCATCCATCCATAAATGTGTCATCCATACATTGTTCACTTAACCATCCATTCCTCCATCCATCCATCAATAACTGTATCAGTTAATTCATCCTTCTATCTATCTATCTATCTATCTATCTATCTATCTATCTATCTATCTATCCTTCTATCTATCTATTTATCCTTCTATCTATCCATCTATCTATCTATCTATCCTTTTATCTATCTCTCTATCCTTCTATCTGTCCTTCGATCCTTTTATCTATCTATCTATCCTTCTATCTATCCTTCGATCCTTTTATCTATCTATCTATCCTTCTATCTATCCTTCGATTCTTTTATCTATCTATCTATCCTTCTATCTATCCTTCGATCCTTTTATCTATTCTTCTATCTATCCTTCGATCCTTCTATCTATCTATCTATCTATCCTTCTATCTATCTATTTATCCTTCTATCTATCCATCTATCTATCTATCTATCCTTTTATCTATCTCTCTATCCTTCTATCTGTCCTTCGATCCTTTTATCTATCTATCTATCCTTCTATCTATCCTTCGATCCTTTTATCTATCTATCTATCCTTCTATCTATCCTTCGATCCTTTTATCTATCTATCTATCCTTCTATCTATCCTTCGATCCTTTTATCTATTCTTCTATCTATCCTTCGATCCTTCTATCTATCTATCTATCTATCTATCTATCTATCTATCTATCTATCTATCTATCTATCTCTTCATCCATCCATTATTCATCCATCCATCCTTTATTTATTACTTTATATACAGTGTATACATCCATATCTATGTATATATATATCTCCTCCATCTAGAGTATGTCCAGCAGTTTTCATCCATCCATTATATATATATATATACATATATATATATATATACTCATTTACTTATGCAGCTCACTTCCATTGACGATCAATGTCCATTATCCATCTAAATGTCGTCCACTTGTCCACTATCTATTCATCCATCCATCTTTCCATCCCTACACTCATCCACCCATCCTCCAGCTATCCATCCGTTTACCACTCATCCATCCATCCATCCATCCATCCATCCATTGATCCATTGATCCAACCATCACTGCCCCTAGATAAGAAGGAGATATGCACATTTTATGATAAAACAAAAAACGTGTTATTTTTTTATGGGTACATTTTGCTGGTAATAATTGTTTAAGATGTAAGAAGACTTGACTACACCACTGGTGACAACACAAGTCGAACCAGTAAACTAAAAAGAAAACACATATGATTTGATGATGAGTTTGGACCCCCCCCCCCCCTACACAAACCGATGCCCTCCATGTAAAGACACAATCCTCCACACATCTTCCTGATCCCACGTTCAGACCGAATAACCCACTCTCAGAATCGAAGACGGCGTCAGAGCGACACTGGGTCTGAACTCAGACTCACAAACACAAACAGCAGCTGATGGACACAGCACACGAGTCGTTTCTCCCCTGGGAGCTGTTTCCTCTCTGCACCGTGAATCAATGTGGATTAAAGGAGCTGAGCCCTGACACATGCAGCAGCATGCAGCACTGATTGCGTGGCCGTGTGCTCTTACACGGGACTGAGTGTGTGTGTGTGTGTGTGTGTGTGTGTGTGTGTGTGTGTGTGTGCCACCAACAGACTGGTGCAGTACTTATTTATGTGTCCATTGCGGCATTTAGCTTTGGCAAAGTGCTGCAGTCACTTTTTAGCCCAGCACCCCCCACCAAACACACACACCCACACACACAGACACACCCACACACACAGACACAGAGAGAAAGGCAGGGATCCCCTCTGCAGTCAACAACCGAGTGTTTAGCGCAATTTGGTGTAAGGGGCAACAAATGGTATCATCATGTACTGAGGTTGGGATATTTTCTTGAAATGTTGAGGTCTGCATGTACGAAGGCAAATGTAAAAAGACTTTTATTCTGGAATGTTTCCTACCAGCCCCCTGTTAAGACGTCAGAGTGAGTCCATGTGAGAATACAGAAGGAAAATGTCCTGAAAAATTCCCAGTGAGTGAAGTGTTGACGACGTTTCTACCCCAAAAAGAAGACAATTATCTCAGGAGGTAAATGTTAGACGACGAGCTTCCAGAGCTTTTAGTGATATAAACTGATGCTGATGTCGAAGTCCTGGAACCTGAATTCTGCAGTGGAATTAATACGTCATTTCCTCCCTCAGCCCCTCGGGTGAATGCTCCCGTCATTCTCCTGTTGATGTGAACGAGTCTGACCCGGACAATCTCCTGCTTCTTCTTCATTTGTCAAACTCCGGCAAATGTCTGGACCAAAATTTTCTGGACCAAACAGTTAATGACTCGTCTCAGTGACGCAAACGGGTCATTTCAGGACATGTGTCAGGACGTGTAAGGTCACAAATTTGGGCTTTTCTTAGGATTTGTTAATTTCATCACTTCTTTCTCGTCTTAATCAAAACTGCAGAGCTGTTCCAACCTGTTTCGATGGAATATTGTGCTGATGTTTGTTTGATGGAAGTCGAGTCGAGGTCTGAACACAATTAAATAATTAAATCCACCTGCTTCCCTGAATAGATAATTATAATCAACACTCGTATGTGCACATTCTCAAACGTCCACACGAAACCTCCTCATGTAGAGAGACATTTGTCTTAAGAGGAAAGAGAGAGGAGAGGGGGGGGGGGGGGGGGGGGAGGGAGAGGGTGATGGAGAGAGGGAGAGAGAGAGAAATGGGACCAGAGAGAGGTGACGTGAGGGGGGAGGGACGGATGAAATGTGCCCTGCTGCTGCTGCTGGAGGAGTTATGGCTGCCAGTCAGCATTTCATCGCAGGCTACAGTCAATGAGTGCAGAGGGAGACACACACACAAAGACACAAACACACACACAAAGACACACACATGCTACATACTAGCACATTTCCAAGACATGCACAGTAAATATTTCTCCCGGAGCTCGGCCTCCTTGTTTCTTCAGACAACATGTTTTATCAGACCTCATCAGTCCGTACGAACGTTTCCTCAGATTTACGCTTTGTTTGCGTTATGGCTCCGCTGTGGTTTCTGACAGGCGCCGATATCATCAGGGCGACCGAAGCGTTACCAATTTAGCCGGTGACCTTGCATCTGTTCCGTAGCGCTCCTCCCCCGGCGGTTGTAAAGAAGATCCTCGGCTCATTCGTCTCACTAGGGTCAATTTAGACATGAAGGTAATGACTTCTTCTTCAGTTCGTGTCCTCAGAAATGAGGCTTCAACGTCTCGGAGGCTCTGGCTTTCAGCAAATTAAACAGCGGAAATCACTTGTGAATGTTTTTTAACTTAATGCTAATATCAAACATTAGTCAGCTATTGCTCTGTTGAACATCATCTTGTTTTATTTGATGATGTTGTGCAGGGAAATGAGGAAATCAACCCCTTTAAGAAAATGTGTTTTTATTAAATTTCTTTATCTGATCCCTCCAGCCTTCATACCACTGATCCTTAACGCGTCACATGGGAGCTGGAGCCAATCCCACCATCCACTAACACGGAGGAGGCAATGTGTATGACTTATGCTGCAGCCAGCCACCAGGGGGCGATCAAGGTGCTTTGGCTTTAGCTTTCATGGTCTGTTGTGTCGTCTATCTTTATATTCGATTCAGACATGTTGTGATGTTTAAGAAAAAGGCAGGAAGATGAAGGAATTATGTCAACAAGGTGTTTTATCATGTTTTTTATTCCCGGATAACAGACGTAAAAACTAACGATGAACACGACTTCTTCTGTCAAGAAGAAGAGATAAAGTTTTGACAGTGAAAGAACAACCTCTAACTCTTCTTCTGGGGTTTTTCCTGTGCGATTAGTTTTCTTGAAGGTTTTATTCTTCACACTTTCTCTCGCCCACAGCCTCAACTCCTCTCTCTCTCTCCCTGTATTTTGTCTCCGTCACCTGAAAAACATTCATCGCTGGTCATTTATTATTTAACAGCCTCAGCATTTAATTATAAATGACTGTGTCCCTTGGAGAGTTCTAATGAATCCTCTCTCACACAGCATAGTCCCACCGGCTAACTTTACGATGCTGTCAGTCAAACCGTGTGCCCGCCCACCCACTGAGACGATGAGCTATTAATATCATTATTATTATTAACTGTATTTTAATTTAGAATTCTTTACAACTGTAAAAATCTAAAGTTAAATTAAAATGTATTTGGGTTTAATCTGGTGACGAGTTCAGGGCCTTTATTAAAGTTTTGTCAAAGGTTCGTTTGCAGACATCACTTTTTTTTGTAGTTTGATTTCTGTTCCTTAGAATATAGGAAGCCTTTATTATGAAATTTAATTTACAGGAGCTTATCTGAGAAAAGTATATTTTACTAAATTTGTAAAGACAAAATTAAGCTATCGAATACAATTTACAACAAAAGAAATATGAGGAAAACATTTGATATAAATCTGGAAATTTTGAAGTAAAGCTGTGTTTCTCTCCAGATAATTGAAGAATTTACTGTATTTATGTTGAATTTAAAGAGTTTATCTGCTGGGAAATGGTGATTCAGACTTTAATTTGGCCTCATTTCTCTATTTATCAAGTAAAGTCCTAACACTAAGATTTAATTTCAGCCTCATTAGCAGCCACCAGAGTCTCTTTTCTGATGCAACTTGGTGTTTCGGGACGATGTGAAGTGAAGTGTGAAGAGTTTCACATCCAAATTTAAACTCGAATACGTCCGAGATAAGAGAAATAATGGCGTACAGAAGGAGGATGTCTGGAAGGGCACTCGTGTCTTTTCTTATGCTGTTTTATTGCTTTTCCCTTCTTCCCACCCTCCTCCTCTCCTCTCCTCTCCTCTCCTCCCTCCTCAGCCCCTCAGCGGCCTTGATCTCTCTTTAGTCTCTTTTCCTTCATCCAGAGAGAATCATTAAAGCTCAGATATGATAGTTGGGATACATCAGAGGGAAGCAGTTCCCCCACGTTCGGCTGCTTCACCTCCTCTTTTCAACTTTTCCTCTGCCTTTTCTAATCTCATTAACATTTGACATTTACAGTCTCTCTTCATCCTGCGTCTCCGAGCAGCTCTGCTCCGTCGCTCTCTCCACAGACGAGTGTTCAGGTTCCTCCATCCAACAGAAACTGAGACGAACCTGGACAGAAACAAAAAACTGCATCAGGTGACGGGACCTAAAGAAGAAGATACAAGACCTGGAGGTTTTTAGAATATTCTACACCACTCATCATCCATCTATCCATCTATCCCTTCATTCATCCATCCAACCATCCTGTCAACCAATCCATCCATCTATCCATCCTTTCCATTCCAGTTTCCATCCATCCATCCGCCCATTAATTATGGATGGATCTTTCGATCCCTATATTTAATCACAAATTCATCCCTCCATCCATCCTCATGCAGTGAAGTCCAGTTCCACACTTACTGAGGTTTAATGAATTTAATGTGAATAATATCTTCAGTTTTTTTCCTGAATGCAGTTTTAATTGTGAATCTACACAAAAAAAACACAAATGAATCTGACCCCAGATCTGTGTGGACAAGTATAAACATCAGGTTTACATCATGGTTAAATGAGACACGGCTCAAGAATCAGCACCACTGACTGTTCGTCTCACTAGTGGATGGAAACTGGCACTGATTTACATTTTCTTACTGGAAACCTGACGTTTAAAAAAGGAGAAGAACGTTCCAGGTTCATGTTCGGGTTCTCTCCGTCAACTTCATCCCTCCATCTCCATGTCATGTCTTCTTGTCATTCACTGCGTTTCCTGCTTTTACTCTCAGTCTGTGCAGAACTCTTCCTCGTCTTCCTCATTCTCATTCTGCCTTCTGCCTCGTCCCATCAGCTCTCTCTGTCTCTCGCCCAGGCCGTCCCCCTTGGCCTCCTCTGCCTCTCTCTCTCTCTCTCTCTCTCTCTCTCTCTCTCTCTCTCTCTGTCTCGCTCTCTCCCTCTCTCTGTCATTGTCTCTCTCTGTCTCTCGCCCAGGCCGTCTCCCTTGTCCTCCTCTGCCTCTCTCTCTCTCTCTCTCTGACAGCTAATCAATAAGCAGGCAGCCGTGAGGGAAGAGGCTTCGGCTGCATGGATTTCCAATGGGACTGTCGACCCAGTGATGGGGAGATGGGGAGGGGGTGCTACCCGAGCGTGTTGCAGAATACAAAATGTACCACTGTGTGTGTGTGTGTGTGTGTGTGTGTGTGTGTGTGTGTGTGTGTGTGTGTGTGTGTGTGTGTGAGTGTCAGGACCATTGACTACACCCCCTTCTCAGAGTTGTTAATTGTCAGTGTGATAATTGATGTGCGATGTCCAGTTTGTGTGTATTAATGTTAGATTCCGTGGGGTTTTTTCTGCAGGGTTATAAATTTAAAGAAGGAAACCAGTTTTTAAGTGACTATGTGATAAATCGCAGGAACAAACAGCCAGAGACAAAAACCTTGTTTCCACTTGTGTACTTCCCACAATAGACTGTAAATAAAGATGCGTCCTGTCACTTGGAGCTAGAGTCTGAGCAGCAGTGATCGAAATGTGGAGCAGCAGTATCCAGGTCCCACTGATACACACACACAACACCAATCTGGAATTAGTCTCAGCTGTCAATTGTTCTTTATCGCATCAAATAACTAATTATAACCAAACTTTGACAGAAATATTTTGAATTTTTCTTTATCCAATTTGTGCCTTGGCGTTTTAGTTTGGTCCATGTCCCGTCCACTTACATGGAGAAGGTGGGGACTTGTACTGTGGCCAGCCACTAGGGGGCGATTGAGACAGTTTAGCTTCACTTCAACAAAACGTCTTTGAGAAATTTCTACCTTCTGTTATTAGAGTCAAAGTCTGAGTGGAACCGAAAACTCTGAATGGACTCTGTCGTTATGAATCAGTCAAATTCCCACAGCTGAACATTTGACTTTAAAATTAAAGACATTAGTAAATATGCGTCGTCACAACCGAGTGTTTCCTCTCACTTAAACCTAATCAGTTGTTATGTATCTGACATGTGCAACCGTATTTATTTTACTGTAACAAGGCCACTGCGTGTCGTGTGAGCGTTGAACAGAACAAACAACGGAGTGATGACGATCTGTTCTTGCAGGTGATCCTCAGTCCGACTGTTTCCTTTTCAAACACAGTCTCAGAAGCTGCAGTCAATTACTGCTCATTAGTGAGCGGAGTGATTAGAGCTGTTCACTCTGCAGCGTCTTCGGTGTTTCACTCAGAGTTCAGTGGTTTCGCCCGTGGCTCAAAGTCAGTAACTTACATGTCTGTTAATGAGTCTGTGGCTGAAGTCACTCACTAATCTCCATATCCTCCACTATGTAGTGAGTTCGCCATTTTGTAGTGGTGTCCAAATGGAAACATGATCAGAGCATCACATCACAAACAAGTTTATTTCTACATTTAAAGATGGTTGTTCAACATGTTTTTTTAACATTGAAGTATTGCATGTGTGAAAGGAAACTCTGGGTAAACTCAATTCTCCTGATTTTACCCAGAGGTCATGTCTGAAAACAGCTGTAGTGAGTTGTGCCTGCGGAGCAACAACCTTCCATCTGCTGAGCAACACTGGCGACTTTCTTCAAAAGGAAAGTAGCCGAGGTTCTCCTAAAAAGTTTATTTGCATCAATAAGTCATGTATCATTTTGTTGACCAATAGTTTAACTTTACTACAAGAAGACTGTATCTCAGGGAAACTGTCCAAACAGAATGAGTGTAAAAATGTTTCATATCCTCAAAACCAGATGGTGGGAGAAGACGTCGTCTTTTAATCAGGGTTCTCCTGAAATCAGGCCATGACAGTATTTAATGATATTTAATTAAAATGAAACCAACTCTTGAAGTTTAATGGTGCTTGTCTGAGAATTGAGGGTAGAAGTAAAACTACGAATATTATATCGCAGTCTGAGACAGACAGTCATTAGCATGGATGTAATGAGTTTATAGGAGAAAAAAAATTAACTTATTTAACTTCCAACATTTGGTGATTTTAAACCGAATCAGTGTGTTTAATGTGAGAAAGATGAGGAGCAGGAACACACAGATCTGTGTCGCAGGCAGTGACGTGATCATGATTTGTTGTGGCACAGAGATTTACCAGGCGTGTTACCAGGCACATGTGGCAGGATGTGGATCAGCTGCCCCCGACTGACCCGAGCACGGGAGGGGGAGTCCAGGTCGTAAGTCGCGGAGTGTAAGAAGATGCTGAGTCGGCTCCGGTTGGTGTGTCAGTGCGGCGCTCAGGCCTGCGGAGCCTGATAGAGGTCGAAGGCTGTCTGATGTACAACACGTCAACACCTCCGTCGCGCCGCTGTACGTGTGATGAGGCGGCTCGCGGCTCCGTCTCGTAGCTGACGCTGAATCGTCAAAACTCAAAGACAAAACAATTGCTGCAGCTTGTAGTGTTCCTCTTTTTATACGACTCTTTATCTCCATGTAAAAGCTTTTTGTCACTTTATGCAGTAATACATTGTTCAGTCCAAAGTTTGGTCCATGTCCCACCTGCTGACATGGAGGAGGCATGATGTATGACCTGTACCGCAGCCAGCCAGCAGGTGGCGATTAAAAAACGCTTTGGCTTCAGTGTTTGGAGCAGTCATGTCGTCCATCTTTATTTTGAGTCTGTGCTCAGGACCCTGTGATAATCATCAGTGCACATTCATAATGCTGCTGTAATGGGCTCTGCTGCCTCTAGGGGGCACTAGTGGGACTTCAGACTGATATTGTTGTGTTGTTGCTTCACCTGACTCACAGGCTGGAGTAGACGTTTGTGTGAATGAGCCCCTGCACAATGGAAAGTGAATGACGCACACACACACACACACACACGCACACACACGCACACGCACGCACGCATGCACGCACACACGCACACGCACACACACACAGATACTGTCAGACTCTTGACTAACTTCCTTGTTCCTGCAGATGTGCGCTCAGTAAACCTCACCTCAGGCTGCGTGTGGGTCTGTGGGCGTTATCGATCGAGCCGCTTCATCACACTCAGCAACATGTTCACTAAAGGTCAACAAAGGTCACCGAGTCAGCAGTGAACCCTGGGTACTTTCTGTGTTTATTGACTTCAACTCTTTTCTCTCACTGTTTCCACGGGAGACAGAAAATAAAGCGTTCTGTTGCAGGATCAGCAGCATCGGATTAATGATCAAAATGTCATAAACAGCGTTCAAACACTTCTGACTTTATGACAGAGCTGCAGCACAGGATACCACAGTTCTGAGACGTTACTTCCTCATGTGCTGGTACTGCTGTGTTTTGACTTGGACCTGTTAACTGGAGCTTGTCTCAGCCTTGACAGGTGTTTTGGCTCGAGTTAGAGATTCACGTGATTTCAGGTCTCACACATTTTAA
This sequence comes from Hippoglossus hippoglossus, assembly GCF_009819705.1. NCBI lineage: Eukaryota > Metazoa > Chordata > Actinopteri > Pleuronectiformes > Pleuronectidae > Hippoglossus > Hippoglossus hippoglossus. Next base: position 4,584,779 of record NC_047155.1, read on the forward strand.
ACTGTTTTCAGACATGATCTCCGGGAAATTGACATTTTCCAGACTTTGCCTTTCACATTTAAAGATCACAGCAGGAGGCCTTCATCGCCAACAGGTTTTTGGTGTTTGTATTCTTTTTCTGTCATGTGTTAGAAACACTCAACTTCCACACGGTGAACTTTCCGTCTTTATTCTCACATGGGCTCACTTCCATTTTCTGAACATTTTGTGGAAAATGTTGGGAGGAACTGACTCAGATATCTGGGTTCTTCTCACATGCAGGACTTTCGGATAATTTCAGGACAATTTCAGGAGTTCATGACTGAAAACAGCTTCAGGAACTTCAGACTGACTTGTCGACTTTGACGTGTCCCCTGTAACATCAGTGACGATTATTGTTTTGATGACTCGAATGTACCTTTGCCTTTATTTTTAAGAGGAAAGAAAAGATGTAAAGTCGCCCTCTTCAAGAAGCTCTTTGGATCCATCTCTTTGGAGAGCATCTCCTCTTCTAACACCTCAACATGTCGAACATATGGTGCTGCCACACTTTGTCTTTGTGAACAGACGCAGCTCTCGGTACTTCAAACTCGTCCACTGCACCAAAGATACGTCTTGTCCCTCAGTTTTAGGTTTTTAAGATAAACGCAATGTAGATGTAACGGCTGTAAACCCGGTGTTTTATCTTGACTTACGGGTCACGACGACAGTTTTATTTAAAAACAAAAACTCCTGCATAGTTTAAATGCACCAACGACCGACTATCCCCTTCCTCTTCTAATGTGAAATAGCATCGATTGGAAAGAGAAAAGAAATGTGTGATGATCGGAGGACACACTTATTCATCTGCATATGTTTTACAGCTGGAGCTGAATCCCAGTGGAAAAACCGATGAATAATTTTTTTTCCAAATTTCATTTTTCGAGCAGAGCTTTGATAAATCCTCGTTCGGCAGCAGTGAACTCTGCTGGAGAACAGGAGGCGTCTGTTTCAGCTCCGGGGCACGAAGAAGCATCGTCACCATCCGGACGGCTGTGGACTCCTGAGACGGTGAAGAAGCGAGTGGCTGCAGAGACTTCTGGGCAAAATGTTGCTCGTAAACACTCAAACAGCATAATCAGGCCAGCTCCCAGGGTCTGTACACAGCAAAAAGTCTTGGGCTGTTTGGAAAGTGTAATATATTTATTCATGAGCGCTTCTCTGGAAGTAGGTGAGCGTGTTTGAATGGATCCTCTGGTAAACAGGATTCACATTCAAATGTTCCAGTGGAAATGTAGAATTTACAGTTGGTTAAAAACTATAAAAAAAACCCTCTTTTATGTCTTAGAAGAGGGAACGCAGCAGGATGTCAGCTGATGGTTGATTGGTTGTTGGGATCAGAGGATGTTGAGGATCTGAGACCAGTGGACTCCGACCAGGCCACTGGAGGCTGGAGGTGACTGGGGAGGAGGAGGGTCGCAGTGAATCACTGAGACGACAACTGACAGAGACAGAGAGAACAGAATTACAGCTGGACGGCAGCAACGTAATTGGCTGATTGAGATCATGGCAAAAATCTGATTGGATTATTGTAAACACTTCGCTGATTAGAATGGAGGGGGGGGGGGGGAGAGAGAAATATGAATGAATAAAATATAGAGAAAGTCTTCTTGATTGAATTGAGCTTCATGAAAGACGATGTTAAGTTTTTACTTCTGCAACGGAGGTTTTTACCCCTAAATTTGTTAATTTGTTTGTAAGTAAGAAAACACAAAACCACGAAATTCTGTAAATGAAGGGGGACGGATCCAGTTTTTTTTTTTTATTGACTTTCTTAAACATCTTTTGAGTTTTTTGTTATATATTTCCTCCAATTTCCCACAGAACAATTCATGGAACTTGATAAAAACAAAATCTGACATATTAAGGGAACTGATTTCTATGAGTTTGTCAAGTTTGGTGCAGCTTGATTGAATTTAAAGCAACTGTTTCTACTTTAAACTATATAAGCCATGTTCATAATTAAGTCATCATGACATCATTTATATTATGATGAAAAATGATTGGTTGATGTAAATAACCTGTAGATCCTGTCTCTAATCTTACTGGTTGCAAAGGTTGCTGCATTAATTCAGTACATGACATCATTTCCTGACTTCATGGTGATGTCATGATGTGCAGAAGTGATCACAGCTTATCATATGACATCATATGACATCATATTGATGAGGAATAATTTGCTCATCAATACAATCTTCTAATATAATAATATAAAGACGGATATTAACCAGATTAAGATATTTGTCTGAATACGACACTGTCATGTAAACAGCGTTACCTTAACCTGAATGAGGTCATACTCCAAATGAGCATTAATCCAACTATGACATACGACAGTTAACTGCTCGACGACACGTCCTGGGTTTGAGTTCAGAAGAACATAATGTTCTGTACATGTATCAGGAATATGAATAGAGTTTCTATTTGCTCCTAATGTAAATATCATAGTCCTATTCAGAACAAGGTCAATAGTCAGAATATAGTTGTTCATATAGAAATGGTCACTATCACATTATAATAAAGTTATAGTTTGTGGCAGCTGTAGCAGCAGCGAGTCCTTGACTTCCCTGAGACGAAGTGAAGACGCTGGAGAGGCTCCAGCTGAACTCTTCCTGCTATTTTGGACGTTGAATTGATGAAGTAATCAGTTGAAGAGATTTTTACAGTGAGCGAGCCGCTGTCGTCTGATTTCTGGGTCACGGCCCAGAAACTGCACAACACACCGAGTCGCGTCAGGTCACACTTCTGTGCTGTTTCCTAACATTTAATTTAATTTTCAGCCGTGATTAAGTCCCGTCGCTGTTTATGTCTACGGCTCATTACACTGAAGGGCCACATTTAATCTGTGAATGAGAGGCCGACAAACTCTACTAAACATAGACGGGATTTTGGGTGATTGAGGGACGTTTGGGGCGAAAAACAGAAACCAGTCGAGCGTCGGAGCTACATCATCATTCTACATCAAGTGAGTCACTCATGGACGGAGCGAAGACGACACCAATGGAAAAACAAGCGAACACAATGACGCAGCTTCACTGATGGACTCCAGCGGCTTCTATTCTTCTTCAATTCTTCTTCTATCCTTTTGTTTCCTCTTTGTTGTTTTTCAGATCGGCACAAACTCGAGCTGAACATATCAGATGTCAGTAGGATTCAATGTGAACCCTGTGTAAATGTGATCAAGTTAAAATTCCTTCTAGATACAATGTGATATGATATGAATTCTGTTGTGAATGGAGTCTGAGGGCATTTTCACACCTTGTTTCCATTTGATCAGGTTGGTTTTGGTTTCACATTGTGATTTAGGGAGCACGTTATAGAATTTAGTTTAACAAGCGTACATCCTGTCGTCATCACCTCCATTGGCTGCATTTGTCTGTGCTTGTCTGTACTGACACTGATTGGTTTGTAGACGTCTGACGTCAGCGTGTTGTCAGTACTCCTTCTGTTTAAATAGATAAAATAAAGGAACCAATTCATTTAGTTGATCACGTTGCCACGATATCATCATTATGGTTTAACTACCAGCGTCACCAACTTCAGGCGCGGTGCTCCACATTAATGGGAGTAAAGTGAACGTCCTCGTCGTTCAAACATCACGTCTGTGGAGGTGAACACTGCAGCAATCTGGCAGCTGCTTCCTCTTCTTTTTCTACTTGTTTATCGCTGACTCAACTTCCTGTAACTGGTTTGAAATCTGAAAAGTGTTTTCACGCTGCAAACAAACCAAACCAGGGTTCAGTTTGATTCTCTGGTAATGATAAATGGAAACTTTCACACCAATTTTTTTAGTTCAGACTAATCAGATGAGCTGAGATCAGATGAGATCAGATCATTTGGGGGCAGCAGCTCCACAGGTGAGTCTTCGTGTGTTTTTGATCAGTTTGTCTTTTAACTCTGAAACTCTGATCATCTTTATGTAACCACACGGCTTTGTGTTGTTGCCATGGCGTCAATATCTGACACTCTGCAGCAGCGCCTACATGATTTAGGTGGCACAGTCACATCTGACAAACACACGCACACACACACACACACACTGTGTGTGTGTGTGTGTGTGTGTTTGTGTATGTGTGTGTGTGTGTGTGAATAAAGTAAGGGAGGAAAGAGAAAAAGATATGTTTGGTATCTGCTGCTTTTGTAAGCTGACTGCATGGTAGATGTTCGACTTACAGTATTTTGCCTGTGTACATACACTTGCATGTATAAAAATGTATAGATAATAGAAGTTTATATTTGTCCAGTGTCTTTTTTCAAAGTGTTCTTGTTTTTTATGAAACCAAAACCGTGGTTTGTGATTTAAATCGATAACGACTGAGATGTGTGGTTGCAGGTTGTTGTTGTGCTCAGGGTCGTTATGAAGGGGCAACAGAGTTAAGCTGTAATAAAGTGAAGAGTTAAAAGTTGTGTTTTTGTCTTATATCTAAATTATTACATTAAATATCATTTAGCTGACGCTTTTATCCAAAGCGACTTACAATAAGTTTCAACCATGAGGGTAGAAACTCACAACAACAAGAATCAAGTTAGTGCAATTTGCTACAAGTTCTACGTGTAAGTGAAATATATAAGTGCAACTAAACTTTTTTTAAATGACGGTGGCTGTAACGAACCACATGCTGTTTTAATGGACCATGTTGCTATAGAAACAGCTTGGTTTACAGAAGCTGCATCCTCACAGTCGAGTCATGAGCTGAGACCCCCGTCACGTCACATATATATATATATATATATATATATTCACATCAAGTCACTCCAAGATCCCCCCCCCCCACACACACACAAACAAACACACACACACACAAGCAAACATGCACGTGTGCTCATAAGAAAGTCAGTTATCTTTGTGTTGTGTTTGCACGACCTGATTTGTACAATTTCTGTTTCATGTCCAGGTGAACCCTCAGTGTTTGTGTAACCGAAGCATTCAGGGGATAAAACACTGAAGGAGTTTAAGTATCTCGTGGTCTTGTTGAGAGGAGGATGGAGCTCCTTCATGTCAAGAGGGACCAGAGGTGGTTCAGGCATCTAGTCACGATGCCTCCTGGGCGCCTTCCATTGGAGGTTTACAGGGCAACTGGAAGGAGAGCCCGGGGTGGACCCAGTACTCACTGAGGGGACTAAATATCCCATCTGGCCTGGGAACGCCTCAGGATCCTCATGGAGGAACTGAACAGTGTGGCCAGGGAGAGGGATCGTCTGGGACTCTCTACTTAGTTGGCGGCCTCCGCGACCCGATTTCAGAAAAAAATGAATTGTTCTTCTAAGGTCCAGAACCCAGCCCTCCAAATTTGGTTGAAATCAGATTAGTAGGTTTATCATAATCATGTGATTGTGACCTTCTCTGTGGAAGTAAAAGATCATCTCCTGCTCCGGATCGTTGTTGAAGAACCAGTGGTGAAGAACAGGCTGTTTGTTTCTGGGACATCAGAGAGTGAAGTCAACTGAAAGATTATCACTGAGCAATTACACTGATGTGGTCATAATGCAATAAAGGAACACGCACTCACACTCACTGAGACATAAAGACACGCAAACCCATATAGAGACTCGTCATCGACACTGGACTGACTGAGCTGCAGGTCTGGATCTTATTTCATTACAGGAGCAGCTTGCGTTTGACCACGTTTGTTAATTACGGCGCCGTGTTGTCGTTCCTACCGACGCCCTGAATGTTGGGTCTCTGTAATTATAAACAAGCATCTGTGTGGAAGCAGAGATCCGTCCTGAGGTCACTCTCAAGTCCATGGATTAGACACGGTTATCTTACAAACTGCAGGATGCTCCATGTTGTACGGGTCCATTATTACTGCACCTCATCCTGTTAGCATGGCGGCGCTCACTGGAGTGCTGTGACATTGAAGAAGAGGGTCAGGGAGACAGCTCAGCTAATCTGGTTAAATGTTTACTCCACAGTCTGTACACAAAGACGGACGACGTGACGGCTCTCCCAAAGCGTCTTGATCACCCCCTAGTGGCTGGCTACAGTATCGTTCATAAACCCCGCCTCCTCCATATGAGTGGATGGTACACGTCAAATACATTTTTCAAACTTTGGTTTCTGTCGTTTTACATTGATGTTTGTTCAAGTGTTTCCAGTAAATTTGGTTATAATTGTTATATTTGATCAAAATGGGATGAAAAGTCATGATTGACAGTTGTGATATCTTGATAGCGCAGCTCCATCCCCCGATCACTACTGCACAGACTCTATCTCCAAATGTGCAAGATATTTTCGCTTCAACTGGTGGATAGTGGGAGGAGGTGGTGAAGCATCGTCCATGTTTATATTCAGTCCATCGTTTACTACCCACAAAATAACATTGGTTGGAAAAATTGTTGGGGGGGGGGGGGGGCGCCCGGGTAGAGCGGCAGAAAGGTCTTTCCAAGTTGACATCTTCATCTGTATCTTCAACATGTAGGACACCTCTTCTTCATCCTGACATATTTGTGTGTGTCTATGTGTGAGATATGTCGTCAACACGTCCACTCACTCACTGGACATTTTCCTGCTGTATTCTCACACGGGCTCGCTTACATATTTGCAGTGGACAGATACTGGTTTGTTTGATCCATGTTGAGCTTTGCAGGGGTGGATCAGGAGCAGGTTCACAAACTGGACCTGTGCTGGCTGGAGGATTAAAAACCCTCCTCACATGCTCGTACTTGTTTTAATGTTTTCAGTGACACGGCTGGATAACTGTGGTTTCAGACTTACAAGGCTGTGGCTATTTCCTGGAAACACTCGGCTATGTACCAGTGCATAATTCATTTTTCTTCGACTCCCCATGTAGCCCTAGTGTGTAGTCAGAGTTTTGAGGAAGGTCATCCCTGGTGGAGCTGTACAGGGACACTGGGCTCTGTTGCTATGCTGTAACCGCCTCATGCTTAAGTTATAATCCAGTGAAACGCTCAGACCGAAACCGTTTGTCTGTACTTTGGGAAGAAAAGTGAAGAAACGAGAAAGAATCCTGAACTGGTTCTGCAGAGGATCAGTGTGTGTGTGCGTGTGCGTGTGTGTGTGTGTGTGTGTGTGTGTGTGTGTGTGTGTGTGTGTGTGTGTGTGTGTGTGTGTGTGTGTGTGTGTGTCACTTACTGCGTGGGTTGAATGTCAAATGTATACATCTCATTGACATGTACAAAGTGCTATTTCTTCTAATGTTGTGCTATATGAACTGTACTACATGGTCAGAGCGTGATGCTGCAAGCTGTGTGTGTGTGTGTGTGTGTGTGTGTGTGTGTGTGTGTGTGTGTGTGTGTGTGTGTTTGTGTGTGGGAGCTGAGGTTGTGCTGCTGTTTGAAGTGAGCGATGGGGTGCAGCGCTGCAGCTGCTGTTTGCATGCTAATGCTGTGGTAGAGCTGGAGGACGTGGGAGAGGAGGGGAAAAGGCCAGAGCCCGCCCACACACACACACACACACACACACACACACACACACACACACACACACACACACACACACACACACACACACACACACACACACACACACACACACACACACACACACACACACACATACACGCACACACAATCACAACCTGCCATTTCACACTTCTCCTGGTGGAGAATTGGAGAACAGGCTGGATGTGTTGACGTGTTGCTGCCTCGCTGCGGAGGATCAGGAGGTTGAAAGCCACAAACACGTCAACACTGAAGACAGATGAACACAAACCTCCATCAGGCAGCGTTGGACCAATGTTCATCATATGCTGCAGAATGAATGATGAGATTTCTTTCTGTCTCATTTCAGATGTGTAAATGCAGACTTTCCTCCCGGAGACCTCGGGTCTGCTGAGAAGTATGACAATATTAAATCAGCATTTTTCAAGACACGAACCCAAGGAATATATAATGTAATAAAATATAAATCAATTATATTGTATGAAGGACAGTTTCTGCTTTAGCCTCTTGTCCGCTCTGCAGTGATACTTAATGGTTTAAAGACAAGGAGCTTGTGTGTGAAGAAATTTTACTCTCATCATCAACTTTTACCTCATGCATTTCAAGGACATTTGGTTTGAATTTGTTTGTTACTTGTTGCTATAACAATGGGGTCAAATGGCATGATTGACAGCTGAGGCTGACTTGTGATTAGCAGAGCGTGTATCGCAGGACCTCGCTGCCACGGCTAATCACTAATGACTCTGGCTCCAAATGTGTAAGTCACAAGTCCCTAATGTTTTAATATCCAGTTTTTGTTTAATTCGTCTTAGTGAGGTGAACATTAATAATAGAACTGATCTTAGCTAAATATAGTGTAAACTTAGCGTGTGCAGGTATCTACTGTGGAGCTGGTTTGACTGAGTGTGTGATTGCATCATCTGTAGTTGTGGTGTAACTTTGCCACTTCATTAGAGAAATGCCTGAGGGGTTCAGCTTTGCTCTCATATCAGTGATTCCTACATATGAACACGCTGCTGTTGTGACTGTTGAGACGTGTTTCAGCTGTATGTTGGAGTAAAGAAACAATGAATGTGAAAGACGGGTTTTATTTACATAAACTGGATAATAGGACAAAGCGAATGTGCCGACTAGAGATGACAGAGATCAAACTGCCACACCTATCTGCAGCCTTCCCCCACCATCCTCATTAACCGCCTGTCTGACCACCTCAGCATCACTGGTACAGCTCTTGTTTGGTTCCAGTCTAACCTCTAAAACAAGAGACACTTTGTCTAAATCAGAAACTCCGACCATGGTGTTCCTCAGGGCTCTGTGCTTGGCCCCCTCCTCTTTTCCACATACATGCTACCACTCGGTCAGATCATCCGTCACCATGGACTAAATTTCCACTGTAACACTGATGACACCTAGCTATATCTCAGAATCAAACCCTCCACCCAACTTCCCCCACCAACTTGTCACCTGTCTCTATGACATTAAATGTTGGATGTCTTCCAATCTCTCAAACTCAACACATGGTTGAGGCTCCCAAGGCGTTCCTCCAGAGGGTGGGTGACTTACCTCTCGCTGTGGAGGGCTGTACCATCTGCCCACCTGCTGAAGTCCGTAACCTGGGCATTATCCTTCTGGAGACAAAGCTTTCAGCGTGGCTGCCCCCACCTTCTGGAATGCTCTGCCAACGGAGAGTCGCATTGCCACATTCCTCTGGACATGCTCGAGTTTCAAGAGTTGATTGGTTGAGATCAGACTGAAGCAGCACTAGAGGGAACAGAGCAGACACACATGCAGTCATAGATCCTAAGCACTAAATTAAACACCAGATTAAAATTTTAAATCCAAATTCCAAACACATTAATTCATTTTCCAGTGTTAAATTGGTAACTTAACATGGACCAGTGCTCTCTGCAAACAAGCCAGTGAGCCATTGTGCTGAAATAACATGTTAATGTTTCCTAATGTCTGAGCCAAGTGTATGACTGACCAGTAGATAATGTCCCTGCCGAGGAGTATTTCTGTCTGTGTTAGGTCGTCATAGATGTGGAACTTTACCAGTTCATCAGTTTAAAATGCTTTATTTGACCCTTAAACATAAAATATGCACAGAATCAATTAGCAAACATAGAACCATCTTAAACTATAATATCACACAGTCCCCTTATATATATATAAGGTTCTCACAAAAACCATCGAAAAACAAACTCAAAGGTTAATGCAGATGGCCACTCAACAGCTGACCAACAGAGTCCAACACCACACAGACACATATCAGTTAATGCAAAACTTACATTTATCCAACTACACACCAGCTATGCACTGATCTGTACATTCACGAGTATTCTGGGTGTGAGCCGACACTCAGCGGAATCCTATACGTACGAATGACCAGTGCATATTCTCTGTTCCATACAGTAAAGCACAGAAATAGACACAGCCTCACATCCGTCATTTATCCAACACGAGTCGTATTGTGTGGCTGAGCTCAGTTACACAAGCAGAAAGATTTGATCATTTTAACGGACTCTGCTGTTAAATCTGATTAAATTCTTTCAGCAATTACTTTTTCATGCTCTGATGCTGTAAAACTCCAGAATATATCAGATTCTTCCAAGACGCTCAAATGATGCTGCAGAGACGGGGGAGTGTATTTATACTCTTTCCTGTAGCTGTATATATGCGACGGGCTGTTGAAGCATCTCCTCTGAGTTAAGAGCCCGAGCTGCTGATGAAAAGTTAATGGTATCAGTGAGCAGCCCCTCCCCCCTGGGCAGCAGTAATGACAGGGTTGGACTCCATGTCAGGGACCACCAGCAGAGCTCAAGTCCAGGAGGGAAGCCTCACTGCCGCTGCCCAGGGCAGGGGACCCCTCCGCCCGCACGGGTATCCATCAGCTGACTGCGGGAGCCGTGGCACAGAGGATGATGGGAGATTCTCCGAGCAGGTGACGGGGATCGATGTTCAATTTGAAACAAGATCGCCTCGTATGGATTATCTCCTGACCTTTCACCCCGGCTGTCAGAGGCTATATTTCATTTTAGTCATCTGTGGGGTCGGTCGAGACTGTGATCAAACTGCATATATATGAATTGACTGTGGTCACATTGAAATTATTGAAATGCTCAATGTAACCAGAGGAGTCCAGCGATGTCTGCATTGTGATTCATTTAAATATAAGCCTGGACCGTGAATGTCTTTGGAGGGGATGTCAGTTTATTCTGAAAAATGAATCAAAGAACAAAATCTAATCTAAATCTAATTTTAAATATGTGGAGCTCATACACAAATCAAACAACATAAATAACTTCAAACTTACAAACTTAATTAGTTATTTGATTCTATTAAAAAAAGAGTGAAAGGTCACGATTGACAGCTGAGGCTCACTCGGTTGATACAGACTCCAGGCTCCAAATGACATCACCAGCCCAAGATGGCAGCCCCCATATCAGAGGACACGGGGGCTGCCATCTTGGGCTGGTGAGGATGTGGAGAAGCGTCGTCCATCTTTACAAACAGTCTGTGGTGCAGCCTCAGCAGGATCCTGATAAAAGGATCGTCAGGCTTCATACGGACACGTTATTAAATTGTTAGTGAATTGACAGCATCACCCTTCAAAACACTTGCACTTGGAACCTGCACCTGCAGAGCAGTGGCTAGAATGAGCTCCAGAGAACAGTGTAAACAAAAGCTGTGTGTGTGCATCAGCTCTACTTCTGTCTACAGACGTGAACTCCGGAGTTGTCCAGAGTTCTTGCAGGTGGCGCCCTTAGGAACGCCCTTAGTTTGCATAACGAATGTGATGTGAACAATGCAGCAGGAAATTCTCTGGGTCAGACGTGTTCAAAGGAACAGGCGTCACAAATCACACGTTTTTGTTTACAGCTCATCGTCACCGGCGTCAGCCCTTATCAACAAAAGCTCTCAAATCTCAATGTGGTTCTAATGTCACAGCTCAGTTCAAGGGAAGGACAAAGAGGAGAGGGCAACACAGGACTTTCTACTAGAGATTAAACTAAATCAGTGACATCTGAAGTGTATGTTGCATTTGAGTGAGTATGGTGAAAATGAACAGAGAAAATAACACAAGAGCCAGAAGCTTTTATAGCTGAGGAGCAGCAGACAGGTGAGAACGAGGCACTTCCTGTTCCCTCAAAGGGGAAATACAGCCCAAACAGGAAATCAAGAGGGCTGTCACACTCAGGTACAGATTTGTCTTCTACGTGTCTGATGCCTCTTTTTCATCATGAGATGTTTGTATTCTTATTGGCATCCGTCACAAACGTCATCAACATGTCTGATCGCTCGCTGTGTCTCCAGACATTTTCCTTATGGGGGGAAAAGGTTCCAGAGAATGTCCGGAGCAACTGACTTGGATATTTGCGTTCTCACATAAATCCCCTCCAGATAATTTCAGGAGGATATCCAGGGTTTATTTTGAATCTGAAAGCAGCTTTTCATTCATATCTGCTGCCAAACAGATATGGTGATGAAACCCTCTCTGTGTCTCTGAGTTTCCTCCCGGTTCCTTCACATACACTGAGAATCTGTGTACATCACCGACATGTTAGCAGGAGGCTCGGGAGGAAAAGAAAAACAGAAAATTCTTTGTGATAAAAATAATACAGATTACGTGAGAAGGTAGCCATGGATACAACATCCAGTCACCCTTGTCAGTGCATATATGGAGAGATTTATGTGTTTCCACCTCAAGTAGTTGTCTAAATGCTGTGTTGTCGGATAGCTGCAGTGTAGGTGGATCCTGACCCCAGGAAGTCACAGCGTTACATAAGCTTGATGGAATTGAATCACAGCCTCCATTTCATAATTAACATTAACGCTGAAAAAGTTCCTCTGGAAAAACAGCAGGAGAGACGATGAGTGATTTCACCATCGAATCAATGATTCTGATCGATTACCACTCGTTTGCATTTGCACAGATATGACACACACGAGTAAAAGCCTCCAGCTGAAGTGTAAATAAATATGTTGTTTGTAAAGTTGAACAGTTTTTTTTTAACTTTTTGTCGTTTGTATCCTCTCAGAAAATATCTTAGTCACCAAAGCTGTGTTCAAACAACTTCCATCACTCACTCGTCCACTACACTCCACATAATAAAGACTCAGCGAGCAGTAAACAGAGATTTTGGAAACTATGAATCATCACCATTGCAGAAAGTGCACGGCTCGCACCACTTTCTGGCCTCACTGGGGGGTACTCTATACTTACCTTAAATAAAACTGAGGGTAAATATAGTTAACGTGATTTCAAACACAGTCTGTCTGCACAGTTTGTGAATCATTTAACTGACCTGAGTTGTTTGAATCATTCAGACATTGCTTTGAGTGGTTGATGAACAGGAAAAACACCACAGTACATTTAGCATTTAAATGTATATGTATAATTATGCTGTAGAAACATTAAGTGTATGTTTCTACTATTATTTATAAAAGAAGTGGACAAACAATAAGGAAACGTGACGTCCTACAGTTCAGAGTTTTGCTTGAATATAGAGTAGAAATTGTGGCTCTGCAGTGACGACCCTTTCCAGCGTTGCAGTAGAGTCCACCAACCAGAAGGTCGGTGGTTCGATCCTTTGCTCCTCCCCTCTGCATGCTGAAGTGTCTTTGGGCAAGACACTGTATAGAGAAGCGCTGTGTGAACTGGTTAATGTGACCAGTTAGTACTGGAAAAGTGTGGAATATACTGGTTCACTCATTGGGTCCAGTGATACAAGAAGTATTTAGAATTCAAAATTTTACGTTTTTATAATTATGAAAGAAAACGTAGTTTAGTGGCACAAATGATTTTCTCCAAAATGTAGAAACTCTAGTTTCCTTAAAGTTTAGAGTTTTATGAACCTTTTCCTTTTTGCAGTGTGCATAATAAATACACCAATATCAGAGAAAGCTGGGGACATTGGATTGAATGTAAAAATGGGAAGAGGAGTAAATAATCACAATATTCAGAACTCATTCATATCCACAAGAATACAAAAAAGAAATATTACCGGGGAAAGAAACGACAACAAGAAGACAGAATCTTTTCAAGCTTTGTGATTATTATTCAGTACGTTTAGTTAAATCTATAAACTACAAAGAATTCACAACACAATGACAGTTTACACTGATCCTGGTAACGTGACACTGAACCTATAAAGTTTATAAGGTGAACAGCAGATCTGCTGCAGAATCATCATGGCGCTTGTTACTGGGAGATTTATGGTCCTTCAGTTAGACTTTAACCTGAACTGGTGCGTCGAGTTCATCAGGGCTGAGTCAGGTTTAAATATTCTCAGTTAAAGATTGTTTCATTACATGTTCGGGGTCCAACAGGTCAGACTCACTATCAGACAGTCACCTGTGTTCAAATCCACACAATTCTTATTACTTTAATTAGTGTTTTAGCTGAAACTGAGATGGAGTAAATGTTTTAAACACCCAGAGCAAGAAGACTGCTTAATAAAGTTAAACAACCTTATACACAGAAACAGTTACGCTCATTTAAGAAAAGGGAAGTTTTGATAAAGGCCAAACAAACTGTGCTCTGATACTGAGTATGCATGTCCGGTACGGAGCTGGACAGCATCATCCATCTTTATATACAGTCTGTGGTTGTTAATAATGTGTCAGAAATTCTCAGGCGGCATCAGGTGTAATCAAATCCTGTCAAAGTTGAACCAACAACTCGATCTGTAGTTCAGTTCTGTAGTAGACTGTTGGTGGTACTGAATGAAAAGTGAGGTTCATCCTCTGAGGACCTTGAACATCTGATCACAAATGTTGTGGCAATCCAACAGTTATCGACGTGTTTTAACCCTGAATGAAAGTGTTCAGAGCCCCACGGCTAAAAATACAACGGAAATAATAAAGCCATGTTTCCATGAAATCCAGCCACAGCTGCTCGGTGCTGCAGTAACTCGGAGCTGCAGGTGGAATCAGTCTCTCGTATCTGTGAAACTGCAGGGCAGAAGCACCAATAACCCATCACACAGTGATGTATGATGCTATTACTCTGCAGACAACAAGATCAGTCAGCAGCCGGCTTTGCTCTGTGCTACTATAAGCTTTTTAACAAATACTGCTTGTACTGATTTCTACCATTAACACCTCTCTATAAAGAATTCATTAATGCATGAGTGATGATGGTAATAATGTCAGTGGTGGTTTTAAAGAATGTCTGAAAGCTTTCAGTTTCATTTCCACGGAAGGGCGAGAACTGAGAGTGACTTATGTATAAGAAGAAAAATGCAAAATATGGATTAGACCAAGCAAATAGAGTCATGCATGACTGGTTCGACTGGTTTTCATTGACTTCTCCAGAAATCTTCATGTGAGAAGGAAGTGGTTCATTCTCCTCCCAGCCGGTCACATCCCATCTATCTCAGAAAATGGTTCAGAGCGTCAGAGATGTTGTGGCCACTTTGGCTGGAAAAAACACAATTTGGGAAAAGTTCAAGTTACCACTCTCCTTCGCCACTGTGTGTGTGTGTGTGTGTGTGTGTGTGTGTGTGTGTGTGTGTGTGTGTGTGTGTGTGTGTGTGTGTGTGTGTGAGCTCCTGTTGCCCTTGCAGCCATGGACAGATGGAGCGGTGACTTTTATGCCCTAAACTGAGTCTCTCAGGATGCTTCCCCTCCAGGCTCTGGACTGCCTCCAGAAACTAAAGAGCTGCTTTACATAATTTAGGTTATGGATCAGGCTAAACCTTGAAAACTGGACATGAAGGTCTCCGGGTTGGTCCCAGGTAAGACCCAGGTATTTTACAACCTAGTCGTTCAGCTGTAATCAAAAGAAATGTAGCTTATGCCATCATCGTGTCAGAACTACTCAAGAAAACGAAGTACAATGTGCAGTTAGCTGACTGTCCTCTAAAAATGACCCCAGGCAGGTGGTCTGAGCAGCAGCATAATGTCCATCAGCCACTCTGTCTTTTTAGGCAGCCTCTAGTGGTCATGGTCGTCATGTCAGGTGATTGTGTGTTAGAGGGATGTTGGGATGGAAGGATACTCAGCCATGCACACACTCACTGAAACACATTATGCAACCATTAGGGCCAATTTGACATTCATTCGACATTCAGACAGCAGGCGACGGGGTCAAACTACCGACCTTCCTGATAAATGGACGACCCAGGCTGCCTCCTGAGCCACGACCGCCCCGATGGCTGGGTTGACAAAACACAGGCCGTCCACACAGGAGGCCGATGTTCGTTTTCTGGACTGGACTCTCTCCCCACGTCGCCTCTTTCCTGCTTTGTGTCCTTCTGTGCCATCAGCAGGTTTCAGGTGTAAACAATGTGACGAGCTGAATTCGAAAAGGTAGCTGTTTTATTTGGAGAGTAGACAAAACTCATAACACCAGAGATGAATGTTCACTCAGCTCTTCACTGTCACACTGCAAACATTCAGTTATTTTGAGTTTTGGTTGACGTCCCTCTGTCTCTGTGTCCTCGTCCTCGTCTCAGACTCTTGTCTTTGTGCCTGTCCTGTCTCAGACCGACTCAGCAGGATGTATTGACATTAGATACACAGGTGTGTTGTGACAACAGCCCGATCAGGAGGGGAGGGGAGGGTGTGAGGATCTTTGACATCATTCTGATTTACTCTTGGGAGTTCGCAATCATATTTTACAACAATAAAAGCGGCGCCCTGGATGAACGTTGATATTCAGACTGTTAAACAAACATGCAGGAGAGCAGATAAAAAGTACTTTAAAAGCATCAGCCTTTAAAAGATTTATTACAACATTATAATAACAAAATGAAGGCAGCTCGAGGGTAATATATTTCACATTTAATTTCCACAAACCAGCATAATCCTCGCACTTTATTCACAACTATTAATAACCTTGTCAGCGCCCTACAAAAATAACACAACTGCCTCGTCCACAGCAGTTCCTTACTTTCTTTATCTTTATCATTCTTTAATAAGATAAAAACATCACAGCTCATTTAACCTCTCCTGCAACATATCGGAATATCCTCATTTGAATACAGTTTCTCTCCCATATCACCACAGGACCTTCTCGACACAGTGTGCATACGACATCGTGCCCTCCACCCTCTGTCCGCTAAATCTTTGAAAGGGATCCCGGATGCCATCGCATGCCATTTGCTCATTATTATAAAAACCCTTCTACTGTGTGCCTGCCCTCTTTAAGATGGCATGTGTTCAATGCATGTTGGATCCCGGAGACATTCAAAACATTCAGCTTATTTCTAATTTATCATTTATTTTAAAAACACTAGCGACGAGGCTCTGACCGAAGGGGCAATAATGTTTTTGAGAAATTCCAGATTTCCTCGAGAGCACAGTTCAGAAAACAGCGTAATACCAGCAGCAGATTCTGTTCACTGCTCTGAACACAACGTTTTCATTGAGAGACTGAAGAAAGGGAAAAAGGCTGCGTTTGAGTCTGAACAAGCAGAAATTGAGACATTTGAAAATGATGACTCAGATCAACTTGCTGATTCGGTCGCTTTCGTTGACGACGTATAGCTTTCGCTGATTCGTCAGTCTCCTATCACATGACCCCCTCCGGAACACAACGTGGATAATCGCCGACCCTGTCGTCTTAGCTGACAGATGTTACGCAATTAAGTGCTGCATTTAACAATCATTCAACTGCTTACATGTGTAGGAGACAAGCTATACAACATGTGCACGCTTTCCTGTTTACACCCACACACGCATGCCCACTGTACATGAGTCATGGTCATGTGATGCGTGTTTTCAGGCACGCTATTATGGACGTGGATTAAACCTGATTCGGAGCAAGAACACTCATGATTGTTTTAGTTTGAAAAGGCAATTTCTAAACAAAAACGTAGTGGTATGGATGTAGAAAGCTTTCAAAGATCAGAAGTCTCACAATTGCACTTAGAACTCAGGAGCCAGATTATTGACTGAGTCCAGGAGATCCTTTCCTATCGCTCCAGGTTTAGTATCCCTGCACTGGCTGCCATATAAAATTTAGAATACATTTAAAAGTTTTATTAATTACCCTCAAAGCCATTCAGGCTTCAGGGTAAAGAGCTTTTAACTCCCCACAGTCGAGTCAGGCCCCGGAGATCAGCTCGTCAAAAGCTTTTAGATGTCCCATTGTAAACCAAGGATGACTGCAATTTCAGTTACGGCCCCTCGTCTCTGGAACGACCTTCCCTTCAGTGTGAGACCGACAGACAGCGGCTTTTAATACCCACCTGAAAACTCAGCTTTACAACTTCATGTTTCTTCTTATTACTTACTATTTTATGGTGTTTTACTTTGTTTTATCTATTCTATTAAACCTCACTGTCTAAATGCTGCATGGTTTAGTAACATTTCTGTGTTTGTATTTATGTGCTTTCCTTTGTTATATCTGTTAAATTCAAGTTGTGGGTTAGCTGTGGGACTGTTAGCACAGAGAGGTGATGCAATGGAAGTTAAACTTTTTATTTACCAGCATTTTTCAAAGCCGACTTTTCCGCCTGTCAGAGCAGGAGGAGCACAGGTGTTTCTGTGAACATTAAGGATAGCTCATAATGTTCCCACAGATGATGTTCTCTGGCACAGAATGCACAGAATGCACCAGCAGCAGATTTGGTTTGTTTTGGCTGACATTACTCAGGTGTTCTGGAGGCACTAGTGGGACCTTTATTACTTATTTTAATGACACTGATACTGTGTGAACCTACATTCATGCAAACAGTTGGCTGCAGACAACCAGATTGTTAAAATCATATACTATACATAAAGATGGACGACACATCTCCACTTCATACAAATATGAAGCCAAGATACTGGTGCCACCATCTTGTACTTTTGACACCATGTAGAGTGCGCCCAGTAGCCATCGGGGGATTGAACCGCGATAATTGACCAATCATGTGTCAGTCTCAGCTGTCAATCATGACGTTTCACTCCATTTTTGTAGCATCAAATAACTAATTCAAACCAAACTTACAATATAATAACACTTAATCAGCTGTGTGATAAGAACTACCTAAAATGACAGAAAGCAGTTTTGAGTAAAATGTATCTAACGTGTACTTTTGAGTGATTTTGCCCATATCCCATCCACTAACCTGGAGGTGGTGGGGTTTATGACCTGTACTGCAGCCAGCCACCAGAGGGCGATCAAGATGATTTGGCTTCACTTTTGGGAAGCTGTCATATCGTCCATCTTGTCTATTGTATAAATAAAATGTTTCGGTCGTCTCACTTCATTAACTTTGTGACTCGTTATCAGTGTTGTTTCCTGTTGTAAAGTGGCCAAGACAAGGTTCAGATATCACGTTTCAGTTAATGGAGAAAACGTGATTTTTAGCCGGTTTAGAACATTGTATGTTGCATTGTAGATTATATCTTTCTATCTTGTTTACTAACCTCAAAACCAGACAACATACCGTATATACAGTACTGCTTTGAGACTGGAGGACAAGTTGTGTCTGGTTGTGTCTGATGGGGACTTTGGGGACAGTTATAAGAAGCAGTCGCTCTCCTTCATCTGCCGTCAGTGTTTTGGATTGAAAGCCGTGTTCTGTGCTGTTAATGGCAGCGTTAGCCACCTCTCTGCCTCTCTGTCATTAGCATAGCGTAGGAGGCAGAGCTGATTGAGTGGCCATTTGGCAGTCAGAGGAATTTCTTTTCAGGTTCCTTGTTTCTGTTCATTTGTTTGCACAAGAACAACCCCCCCTAACGTGACCACAAACAACTCTACATTATATAAAGATGCCATCTCTGTGTTTCAAAAATACATATGGAACAAATATGGGCTTTAATCATATTATGGGAGAAGTAGATGTTCCCCAGAGCAGCAGCTAAAAATAAAACAAAACTTCCCCAGCTGAAAATGTTAAACACGTCCAGAAACCCCCACAATGCATTTCAGGATGAGATCTGTTCTTCCCTGAAGGTTAAAAATGCAACAGTTCAATAAATTTGACCATTTGCTGTTTGATTCAAGTGAGATTTGAATTAAATTAAATTGGGATTTAATAAGATTTTTTAAATTGCACATAAATCAAAGCAGTGGTGCTGAACATGGGGTCTGTCCAGGGACATACAATTATAAAACAAGAAAATATAGTTCTGCTCCTCAGATACTTGACATGCAAAAACTTACTTTTAATTATTGCAATTTTATACTGACAATATTATGAGTTTGATGATGAACTTTACTACTTTATTTTTGAAATATTTTAACTTCATTCTTGAATTTCTTGAACATTGTTTGTCTTACATTTTTACAACTTTATTCTTTTAATTAATTTGTATCTCAGAATATTGCAATGTTCTCAAAATACAAGATTCCTCATATTATACATTTTACATGTAATATCTGGACATGATTTAGATATTTCTTAGTGTATTTAGACTTAATTCTCAAATTGTTAATTTTTTTCAGAAAATAAATTTGTTGAAATTTTGAGATATTTCTAGATTTAGCCATCAATCAATCAAATTATATTTGTAGAGCCCATATTCACAAATCACAATTTGTCTCATAGATGCGACATCCTCTTTTCTTAACCCTAAAAAAAAAAACTATTAACAGGGGAAAAAGGTAGAAACATCACAGTCACATTAAGTTGATGTATCAAACTTTATTATTATTAGAATGTATACATCCACCTAATCTAGAAATAACTTATTGGTACATCAAAGTCTTTTCTAGAGAAAGGCTAATTTTTGTCTTTAAATATGACAATTATGTTCTCACCATTTGTTCACTAAAGCTATGTTTCATTCATCAAACCAGAGGATGTGGTGGATCCAGATGTTGGATGTACCCTCTCGCACCGCTGGATTTTGCCCCCCCCCCCCCCCCTGGTTTCTGCTTCAATCAATTCATGGATCCACCTTAAAAAACAAGGTGGTGCCTCCCTCCCTCACCCTCTGCCTCACCCCTCCCTCCTCCTCCCTCACTCCCCTCCGCTCCCCGGGCAGACAGAGGCTGATCCGGACGTCGGTTCTTTTTTCTTCCTCCTGTTTGAATGAGCCGGACCCCCTCACCCTCACCCTCCTCCTCCTCCTCACCCCAGACCACCACCACCACCTCTCCCAGTCCCACCCACACACACACACTCTCTCTCTCTCTCACACACACACCAGTCACTTACTGGATCTGCTCTTTGTTATCGCAGCCCCGTGTGTGTGTGTGTGTGTGTGTGTGTGGAGAAAGAAGAACAAGAAGGAGGGAGTTTGCTTTTTTTCCTCCTTTTTTTTAAACCGGATTGATTTCTGACTGAACCTGGATCTGGTTAGTTTCTCTCCGGGGGGAAGAAGCTGCTGCAGCCGCTTCAGGAACCACAGCCACCGCGGCTTCGTCCACAGTCAAATAAACTGCCCGGAACCAGGGCGACGATAGAGGGTTATTCTTCTTCTTCCTCCACTCGGTTCTGTCTGTCAACCTCCCTCCATTTTCGCCGTCTCCCCCCTCCCTCCTCCTCCTCCGCCGCCGCCGCCGCTGTCAACTTGGAGCCGCGCTGGGAAATGGACAAACCCCTCTGAAGTGGAGCCGCTGCCCGCCCCATCAACACAGCCGTGATTCGGACGCGGATTCCCGGAGTGGAGGTAACCGCTCTCCCCTCTCTTGTCTCCGCCTGTTTAACCTTTCTCTTTTTTCAAAACAACTTTCCCTTTCCCTTTCTCTCTCTCTCTCTCCCTCCACATGTGGGTTAAAACACCGTTAAAGTGACATATTCGTGCCGGGGAGAAGTCCGCCGGTCGCCCGCGCCGCTTAGCATCCGGCTAACGTTCACTCCACCGCCGCCGCTCCACCTTGACACCGACTTTCTGAGCAACTACAACCGATTTGAAGGGGTTCCCCCCAACCACCACCACAGGTGTGAACGCACAACCCGTCGGCCCTCGCCGGTACCGCGAACCTCCATTTTCCTCCACTCCCCGTTTCGTTAATCTCAACCGTGTCTCCGCCGCCGACCCTCCGCCCCGCAGGCACGTTTTCTACCCGTCTCCCCCTCGCCAAACGTCCCGGCAGTTAGCTCGGTTGTACCCGCCTCTCTGGCCGCAGTCCACCGCTGTCAGGGCTCCGGTCAGAAACAACGTGGACGCCGACTCGCGGGTCGCGCTGTTCGATCATTTTGAGGGGAATCGACCGCACCGATAATCGATCCACATTCGGATAACAACTTTTGGACGCGGCGCTCGCTAGTTTCCTGCCGTTTTCCAGCCAGGACACCGTGAGTGCACATCAGTTTGTAAAGTTGTCATTTTAGCCTAATAGCGCGATGAACGTGTGGTGGACCGACGCCGAACGGGGAAGCGGGCTCGGTTTATTCTGGGCACGTGTTTGAAATGTGTGAAAATCTCAAGGTTGACTGCGTAACAAAGAGGTGTTGTTAAAAATGTCAGATTCCGCGTGGTGATTCTGTGACGGGGCTCTCCCGGAGCGGCGGAGCGGCGCGCGTCGACTGTTGCACGGGGCTGCGAGGCAGGAATCCGACCTCCTGCGGGTGTCTGGAAACAGTTTGCCCACAGAGGCTTGTTTTCCGGGTGACATTCCCCCCGGTAACCGGTGAAAACACCAGGACCACACGCGGACTCCGGGTGTGTTTTCTAGGGACACTGGTTGCTCGTGTCTCGGTGTTGAAACGTGTTCCCGGTGTGACTGGTCTGGACTGCGGCGCCTTCAGGCGGAGCTGGCTCAGCTTGTTGGAGTGGTTTCCCCACATTTAGCAGCCAACAGGGTCAATTGCACTTCTGCTTTCCAGGCTGTCACAATGACGGGCGGAAGTGAAGGAGAGGTAGGGATACAAATCTTTATCTTGCTCGGTTTTTTAAAAAACATTTTTTTTATTTCAATTAAGGGACGTTCAGCTCGAGAAGAACCGTCCTTACGTCATCTGCCAAGATGGGCGGATGAACAGCAGCAGCCCTGCTCCTTCTTTCCTCCTCTCCTCTCATTTCATCCACCTCCTCCTCCCCTCTGTGTCTGGGTGTGTCCTGCCTTATTGCGTTAGGAAGGAGGGGGGATCCCGCATCTTGGCTCATGGTTACTCCTCCTCAGCTTGTGACCTCCAAACGAGGGCATTGCTCCTTCTGTTTTCCAGGGCTGCAGATTCACCAAGCAGAGGAGGCTCTTCTGCAAAGGAAATCAAACTTTGATGCCCCGTCAGAGCAAGAGGTCCCATTTTTAGGTGGTGGTGACGGGAGCGGGGGGCACAGTGGCTCTGTTGTTGATTCATTAGGGGGGGAAAAATGGCTTCTTTTGTTTTTCAGGATTTCTCCTGCTGTGAGTCCACAGGTTTATGATTTGCTGCAAAGTCTCGCAGACGCTTTAGACCCATTTGAATTAGACGGAGAAAGCAAATGTCCGGTGATGCATTGATCTAATTTAAAGGATAGACTGCCGACCCGTCCAGGCTGCACCCTGCCTGTCGCCCCAATGTCAGCCGGGATTGTCTCCAGCCCTCTGTGACCCTCGAAGGATAAGAGATATAGATAATGGATCGATGGATGATTTATGGGATGTGTGTGGGTGCAGGGACCTGACAGACCCACTTAACGGCACCATTTCATAAAGCCTGTGGATTGATTTAATCACCACAAACTTCTTGCAAACCACCAAGTGTTTTTTGAGGCAATACAATAACGTGCACAGGACAACGTATTAAAATTGACACAGTCCTATAAGGAATCCTTCATGAACCGGTTCAGCTGACGTGGTCCGTCACCCAGATCCTGATGCGTGTTGTCTGGTGATATAATTAGCTAATAGATGTCTGCCTGAACAGCAGCTACACTAATGGCGTTTGCTGTGCGAAATAGCACCTCTGCTGCGGTTCCCTGAAGGTTAACCGTTAAATGGAAGTGTATTTATATTTCATGAAGTCAGCAGAGGTGGTCTTTACTCGAGGCAAGGTGGTCTCCGTGTGATTTAACTAAAGCTAAAAAGATTAGTTGGTTAATTAAGACGCAGCAATTTTTGATAATCAGGTCATCGTTAAAATAATTTCCCTCACAGATATGTTTGGGATGTCGGTCGAATAAAGCATCGCATTAACATAATAACATCACATGACATGGGCTGTTTTGATTACTCAGATAATTACTGTTTTGCAGTTCCTCAGATAAAGCTAGAAATATGCTTTTTTTTTCAAAATACATATCTTTGTGAATCTAAGTTCACCATGTTTTTAAATAACTTAATTAAGTTAAGTATACAGAGGGGCCGTATGTGAGAACGTAAATGTCTGAGTCAGTCGTACATTTCTCTGCCAGCGCCTGTCTCGGTAATGTCCGAGTGAGATCATTTTAGAATACAGCGGGGAAATTTCATGGAAATTCACAGCAAGCGAGTGGGCGTGTTGATGATGTTTCAACATGTATCAGACACACAACTGTAAAAAAACAAGATTACAAATATCTCCGGAGGAAAGAGGTAGAAGACTCGGACAAAGATGTAAACTTGGAAAGACAACGAGATTCGAGAGCTTATGTTGATGAGGGCCGACGCCAGTGTCGATGTGCTGTAAACAAAAACGTGATGTTCAGGACATTTTCCCGTTGTTATATACGAGTCTGACCAAGACGATCTTTCAAACTCTGGAACATGTCGACCGATGTTCTGGACATTTTCCAGAGCTCATGTCTGAAAAAGGGCTGCAGTCCGCTGAGCTCATGCTTTTAACTTGTTTAAGAGTTTGTCCCTCCTGCTTCTCCCAATGAGAGAACATGCGTTAACAACATGTTACACTGAGGTGATAGTGTTTTGTCATAATGAATTTACCATGCGAGCCATGCAGCTGGCTGCAGGTAATTGCATCACGCCTGTGTTTGTCCGTGCTGGCCACGCCCCCTGCTGTTATTTTCGACTCTACCATTTTTCGACTAACAGTTTTTATATGTAAATTTTTGAATATATCCGTCTGCCTGGGGATAGACTGACAACCCGTCCAGGAGAACCCCACTGTGGGATTGGCTGAAGCCCTCATGATACCCTGTGTAGGATGATGGGTAGGTGCAGTAAATAAATGGATGCATGATGCCAGCTGCGGTCTACAGTGGAAATTATCATAATGAGTAATGTCTGAGGAGAATGCAGCTTTGAATCTGATGAATATTATCAGGAGGACACAGTTGTGTTTACCTACAGACTGATGATGGTGGTGATGATGATGATGATGATAGGACTGCAGGCAGAGGCGGATGCTGACTCAGGTTTCCTATATATTACTATGTTTTCGTTTTTTAAACTTAAACAACCTCCTTTCAAACAAGTATTTAAGATCCATATCACAAATAATCCCCACCCACAGTAACACGCCTGAAAACACGTGACCATTCATTTACACTGGTCCTGCGTGTGCTGGTGTAAACAGTAATATGTAAGGTTGGATATCAGAACAGCTGGACTGGTATCTGCACCGCCCTTCATGTGTTTAGAGTGACTGGGATCAGATCCAGTGCAAACTGCTCTCCCCACGAAACAAATGGTTTTTTATCTATTCTATTTTCTTGTATCAGTTCTTTGTCAACTTCATTGTAGAGCAGTGATTTTTACTACATTTCCTGGAGGCCTTTTAAGAAACAAGCAGAAAAGAGGAGACTACTGAGGTCTACTGTTTTTATTCCCGTGTCTGTCTGGTTGTTGAAGTGTCTGGTCCAGACAGGGATGATGTGTGTTTTCCTCTCTGTCCGTCCCGTATGATGTGAGGAGCTGCAGTGGATTGTGGTCGACTGAGGTAACTGTCTTTGAATAATCTTGTTGCTGGGTTTTCTCCTCTCTGATGGATTCCTCCCAGCTGATTGCTGAATGTTTGTTTCAAAATGGCATCACTACAAAAAACCCTTGCTCCCCGTTTTATTGAAATATACATACCTTTATTTTACAGCCTTGTAATCCAGGTCCCTGAAGTGCATGGTCACATCTGCAGTGTATTAAAGCGAGCTCGTCTTCGGCTGGTTATGTGGAGGTGGTGTCGCTCTCTAAAACTGTCTGGGCAGTTACTCACCAGATTTAAAAACTGTTAACCAGACACCAGATCGAAGCAGCACACACGAACAGTGACAGTTTTTATTGCGTATGTGTTTAATGTGTGTGTGTTTTGATGAGTTGACACCTCAGACGAACCTGCTCGACTGACAGTCAGCCTGAAAAACAAGTGTGTTAGTGTGACCTCAGTGGTGCAGACCTTCAGGCCCCAGATGGAGTGCAAACCCTCCGAGGCTTGATTTACAGATCACAATGACCTGAGTCACCCTGCGGCAGAAGAACAGTTTCCTCCCTCTCTGCTGAACTGTCTGGATTCCAGTGTTCTGTCAGTCTATCTGTTGAATCTGGTTCTGATTACATCATGGTATCATGGATACATGGTATCGGGGAGCATATAATAGATTCTCTTGACTGAAGGCAAGTTCATATGGATAAAATCCTCAATCACAGAAAGTTAATTTGACAACTGTGATGTAGAGGAGGTGTCAGAATTTAGACTTTGACATTAGCATGTTTTGTTAGCATGCAGAGAGCGCTTAAATCAGTCATAATAGAAAAAATAACATTTAATAGTTGTAACATGGCTCGGCTATTAGAGTTTTCAGGGGACACTGGCAGGGACACACAGAACTATCCCCACGTTTAAACATCTTGTCTTAGAATACTTTTTTAAAAGTTGTCTGACTTGACATTTTCTTGATTGAATTTAGAGGGAGTCTCGGTGTCGGTATCCACCCTACTGGGGGCCTTTCTAGTTTGCACATTAACAAACTTGTTTTTCTATTACCTGACCTAAATGATTGATCAATTGATCAAGAAAATAAACTGCTGATCAATTGATGACTTAAATAATCATTAGTTGCAGCTCTTATATCTAAATAAATTATGATGCGGCATATTTTCTCCGAACCCAAGAGGGAATGTTTATTGATGTTCTTTTCCAATGAATGAATTAACTGTAAAATCACTTAAGCAGATCAATGCAGAAATCCAGTAAATCTAACATTGTCATTTGGGCTCTTACAGAGAGATTAGAAGGTTAGATACTTTGGTATAAACAGTAAAAATCTCCCTGTGTCATATCGCTCAACCCTGGTTGGTGGGACACGTCACTGTGACAGCATCATCCAGTCCTACACCAGAGTATGGTGTCATTCACAGCCAGGACCGACTGAACCCAAACGTCAGCTACACTGCTGTACGTGGAGGTTTTTAAAATTCAGTGAAATGTGGAAACCCCTCAGCAGACGGAATCCCTGCCTGTGAACCAGATCCAGCAGCGCACACTGTCTCTTATGTAAGTCCACATCAATTATTAATGGACGCAGTGCAGCTGGTAGCAGCTCAGTCCTATATTTAAGATATGGATGGTCTCCGCTCGGCATAGCCTCACTATTTGTGGTTATAATAGGGCTGTTGGCCTTTATAATTATTTCATAATTCTGCTGGCAGGAAAGAGTTCATCCATATCCATCCAGATACAGCTGTGTGCAATGCTGTTATTTATTCATCATTTTCTAAATTTAACTCGGAAAGCTTCGAGTTAGTCTAACGAGACAGATAAAAACACAATATGATACCACGTAATAATTGAAGATGTTGACATATGAATTAAATGTTTAACGGAATGACTTTGGACATTTACACGTTATATGAGATGATGCTTATCAAAGCTGCAACTAATGATTGTGATCATTATCGGCTAATTCCCTCAATTGATTAAAACAAAGGGTTTTGCGGTTGACTGCCAGCTCATGTAATGGTTTGTGTGTATGAATTGGTTTCATTCATCTCAGTGCCAGTGCATTGTTAAAGGCAGGTTGTTGTTTCTGATTTATTATTGAGGCTCCTCGCTGGTTCCAATCTCCTGTTTTAATTTGTTTTGAATCCAAACTAAATATTATTTTCTTACACAAATGATTTCCTCTCGCTTCTACTTTGCTTTTTATATGTTTGCTCGTAAGCTGCTGTCAGTGAAACTCGACTCGTCCACAGATGTGGTTTAATCCCTTCCTCTCCTGGTAGGATTTGAATGCAGGTCTATCAAAATTCTAACTTGTCAAACAGCGCTTCTTATTATATACACTGAGAATATGTATATCCAGCATTTCAAAAAGTGTTTCAAATGTAAACTTGATGTGAAAGTGTCGGGGTTTGTTGACAATAGTTTAGCACGACTGAAGTGAACACAATCAAGTTTGAGGAACAGTATTGGACTGATGGAATTTGTGCTTTGATGCATTTTAAGGGCTTTTCAGGAATCTTGTTTAATACGGTTGTAGAAAATATATTCTTCTAAATTTCTGATTGGCTGACAGGCCGGCTTAATATATCAGCTGCTTGCAGACCAACCCAAGGTTGAATGCTTTGACAAATTAGGGCTGGTCTTTGTTTCACCCCGTCTCACACGCACCAGCAGAAGATGCCACACGTGCAAAGTTCAGACCTGCTCGGCGTGCAGCGTATGTTAAAGTACAGGTAACCATAGCAACAGAACGGATGCTCCAGGCTGTGTTAGCAGTTAGCTGACCGGTGAAACTAACCAACCCACGGATTAATACTGACTCGGAACGCACTTTAAAGCTCAGAGGAGGATTCAAAAACAGCCGAGCCATGTTCCTTTGGTCAGCAGAAACGATAGAAGAAACAATAACGGACTCTAAGATGTCCACACAGAGACGATAATGAACTCATCATCAGTGTTGTCCGTCTTTTCATTGCACGTAATTGTCATGGGGACACCACGTTGCTGTGGGTCCACTGGCTTTTGTAAATATCCATGCATGTGTCGTGGAGGCGTCGGCAGGATTGACGATTATAACTGGACCATCTGAAAGTGTCCTCCTGACACATGCTTACATAACGTGTGTGTGTGTGTGTGTGTGTGTGTGTGTGTGTGTGTGTGTGTGTGTGTGTGTGTGTGTGTGTGTGTGTGTGTGTGTGTGTGTGTGTGTGTGTGTGTGTGTGTGTGTGTGTGTGTGTGTGTGTGTGTGTGTGTCAGTCAGGTGTTTTGTGGGTGGTAATGTGTGCGTTTATATTTGTGAGTGACAGACAGAAGGGCTTGAGCTGCAGGAAGGATATTCAGCAACAGCATCTTCCTTAATACTTGAAGATCTGAATCAAAGAGTCTCTCACTTGTAATATTAGTGTGTTGACGACGATTCAGGTTCAAAGATTCATTTTTGATTTGTGAAAACCTTTGCAGGCTGAGAAACCTTTAGGGGCCTAATTACCCGTAACCTGTGATGAGCAGCACATATGTATATGCATGTATGTGCATATATGCGTATGAAATGTTGATTGAATATGGATCAGATCCAAATACATTTGGTCCTCATTCATAGCTAAGGACTAGAAAGGCTTAGCACAGACCTCTGACAAGTCTCTTTACATATATTCAAACTGCGGCTAAACATTCATACTGATGTTGATGCAGATGTGTGGACCCAGGCTGCTGTCTTACCATCCTGTGCACCTTGTTTGTGGTTTTGTGACGTCAGTGTAGGTCGACACGGAACAGCAGCCCTGTCTTTGTATACCACATTCAAATTTAGTTTACTGACATCTGACACAAACTGCTCAGGTCATGAGGTGTGAACACGAGGCTCTGAAGAAACCAAATGTGAACGAAAAAACACTTGAGGTTTTTACTGCTGATTTCATCTGTCCTCCTGGTTGCAGTGTAGACACACCATACATATTGAGGATGTAAATGAGTAAAACCATGACAAAAATTTGTATCAATGAAACCAACAAGAAATACAGGTTTTAAAACAAGAGGGTAAATAACGGTCGGCTTACAAGGGAAATAAAACAGACATGTAGCAGTGAAGAGTTGAATTAGAGTTGCACTGGCATCGCATACATTTAAAATGTATACATATTGATGATCTGAAATTCAAAGGGGACTCTTTCTGTCTGTTTTCGCTCCTTTTCCTTCTCACTGCTCCAACTTTAACTTTTCTCACCTCCTAAAGGTGAAGGTGCTGCTATGACACACTCAGATGTGTGTGTGTATGTGTGCGTGTGCGCATGTGTGTTAATCCTGATGAAGCCGTCCGTGCAGAGAGGTGTTGAAGCTTGTGTGTGTGTGTGTGTGTGTGTGTGTGTGTGTGTGTGTGTGTGTGTGTGTGTGTGTGTGTGTGTGTGTGTGTGTGTGTGTGTGTGTGTGTGTGTGTGTGTGTGTGTGTGTGTGTG
The DNA here is from genome assembly GCF_009819705.1 of Hippoglossus hippoglossus. Classification (NCBI taxonomy): domain Eukaryota; kingdom Metazoa; phylum Chordata; class Actinopteri; order Pleuronectiformes; family Pleuronectidae; genus Hippoglossus; species Hippoglossus hippoglossus. The sequence goes on from NC_047155.1 coordinate 4,614,333, forward strand.
TGTGTGTGTGTGTGAGAGCTCTTGTACAGCTATCTTTGTGAGGACCAGTTAGAGTCTACATCCTACGGAGTGAGGACATTTTGGGAAAGTGAGGACATTGGCCGGTCCTCACTTTGTGACCCCCCCTTTAATGGACTGATTAGGGGTTAAGACTTGGTTTTAGGGTTGGGGTTAGAGTTGGGTTAAGGGTTGGGGTTAGGCATTTAGTTTGGAGGGTTAGGGTAAGGGGCTAGGAAATGCATTTTGCCAATGTGTGTCCTCACTAAGATAGCTGTACAATCATGTGTGTCTGTGTGCTGCTGTGGGTTGTCACTGTGTTGATGTGTGTCAACAGTTGAGGATCATATTATCTCTGGTATCTGTATGTCTCTACAGATTGATTTGTTGGTGATTGATCAATGTATTTATGGTCTAACAATTCAAATTTGAAAGATCGGATAAAGCTTTTGTTGTTAGGCTTATCGTCGGTACTGTCGTTAGGGTTACACATACTCATAAGTTTAAAGAAACGTTCTCCTCTGACCCATACCACATCATTCCAATGAGTTTTGTGGAAATCCCTCCAGCAGTTTGTGTGTACTCTTGTAACTAACAAACAAACGCTGTAGAAAACGTGACCTCTTTGGGTGGAGGAAATGATCTCTTGCATTTTTTCATGTCCAGTTGAGAAACAGTTTATAGATATGGAAGAATTGTCTGTGAGCTCAAATCTGAGATAACAACCGACTCAGTGTTCCAATGTCAGCAAACATACTTTAACACATTGAGCTGTTAAGCTGGATTTATACTTAACTCACATGCTGTAGTTTTAGAGTATACTGTAAGTAGCTGCTGCAGCTGACTACACTTCAAAAATGTAACAAGAGATTTGTGTGCTACAGTGACCACAGAGATAAGAGACTGTTTCCCCTCTGACAGAGATTGGTCAGCTTGAATACAACATGAGGCATGATAAAAAAAAAAAGGGCTCATCTTGCTCATCACTCTCAATCACAGTGAATAAAACAATGAAACAGTCTCATAGTCATCACTGAAACATAGTGGACCTGCCTCGTATCACAAAATGAATATTAGACTGTAAATACTGCAGAGAATTTAATTAAATGGACGAACCACCGACTGTATGATGCATTCGTTCTGTGTTGTGTCGACCCTGAACTATAAATCAAACCCTCGTGCATAATGAAGTATAAATCCTCCTCACAGCGTTAGTGCTCTGGACTTTGAGCAGGCGGCAGCAGGGCAGAAATCTGACCAACTTCATGTGACATATGGGAACTGATCATGCAACAAAATGATGATTTGATATTGGAAGTTTAGCTAAATGACGAACAGCAGGAAACTGACTCAGCTCCAGAGTAGTTTTATAATTTTTATAATTTAGACTGGCTTTGTGCAGATTGTGTAGTCCACTGTGTGTGTGCGTTTTGAGGCTCGCAGCTTACTTGGCGTCCCTCTGCAGCATGTTAACAACTGATAAAGATAAGAGAGTAAAGAGCGGGAGGCTGCAGGAGAAAGACAGTGTATCAGAGAGCTTTCTACCAACACGCTGCCAGAACTGAAACATACAGTGCAGAGCTGCTCTGACTCAGCTGGTGGTTCATTATTTCATAAGCAGCAAGTTGTTTGAAACAAAATCTAATTTTCTTGCTCTGTGTGTGTGTGTTAAATACTTAAATATTGTTTCAATATGTTTTTCTGTGATCATTCCTCAGCCTAGTTCCTCCTTCATGCCCAACGACCCTCAAAAAAACAAGTGGTATAGAAGATGGCTGGATAGATTATCTGTCTAAACCCAAAACTGTTAAATAAGAACGTTGTCTTCAAAGTAGGATTTTTAATACCGTCTCAATATTGATTTATAATCCTGTTTTAAAAATGGCCTTGGAGCCTGAAGGTTCTGCAGTGCAGTATCTTAGCTGCTCCCAGGACTGTGCTCTCTATGACAGAGATCTCAGATGTTGTTCCTGGAATCTTCCAGAGCCTCTCTCTCCCAGTCTGTGGGTTACAGCCCTGAGTGCTGCCATTACCACTGGCACCACTGTAGCCGTCAGTTTCCACATCTTCTGTCCCTCCACTTTCAGCCCTCAGTGTCTTTTTAACTTCTCATGTTCCTTCTTCTTACTGTTGCTTGGGAACGCTACATCCATCACCACTTCCTTGTTCCACTGTTTGTTGACCACCACAATGTCCGGTTGGTTGGCCATCACAAGCTGCCCAGATACCGTGGGACAGATCCAGACTGATCTGTCCCACGGTATCTTAGCTCGGTCCTTCTCAACCACCTTCGAATGCGTCCTCCATTTTGACCTTGGGACTTCTACCCCTCGCTCGGTGCAGATGTTGCTGTGCACTGTGCCAGCCACTTAGTTATGGTGTTCCATGTATGCAAAATATAGACATTTTACATTAATGAAGAATTATATAATCACCATCAATGAATTCTGTCATTGATTCACAACATTATTTACAGTGTCCTAACACTGTCAGAGATATTTAAGGCAGAGAAACCAAATTGTGAGACGTACAGCAAAATCTGCCAGCTGAGAAATTAATAATATACTGCAGGGGAAAGAAAACACCACATTGCCCCACCCTGTTACATCCTGGAAAATGTGACTGTTTGTCTCTTCTGACGTAAGGTAAATATGATATTTCAACACATTAAGAACTCACATTAGGGTCCACTGGCAGCACCGTGTTCCACTAAGTCCTGTAGGCACTGATGTTTTTTAAAGTCTGCAGGGTACTCGTATGGTGTAGAGCGAGGTGTGTGTGTGTGTGTGTGTGTGCGTGTGCGTGTGTGTGCTCTCAGAGACAGTCAGGAAGAGGCGTCAGTCAGAAGAGGAAATGAGCAGATGGAGGGCGGGGACGCAGAGCCAACAGGAAGTGAAGGCCTGATGGTTTCCTCATGTTGTGTTGGCAACAGTCAGGATTTCACTTCCCTGTTCCCAACACAGCCAACAGGTGCTGTGTGTGTGTGTGTGAGAGAGAGAGAGAAGCGTTTCAGTTCAGTTCTTCACCTCAAAAGGACTCTCTGAAAAGACCTTGAGAAGTGTTAGAGGGCCAGTTTCCTGGACCATGACTAATTACAGTTTAAACCCAGCAGATGTGGAGTCAGGTTTAAATTACACACGCTCTGTTCCGTTCTGTCCAACTATTATCTAAAGCTGTTGAGCTCCTCTGGAAGCCGTAAAATGTAGTTTAGGTAAAAAATGTAAGTGGAAAAAAAAAAAAAAAAGAAAAGAAGTTAATTCACTTCTGTCACCACCAGAATCTTCACCACTGAAATCGTCCGTGGCAACAGCAGCACACGTGTGTTCCACTGCAGTTTGTTTTGTGAGTGTTTTTAAAAATAACGGCCTCTTCTTTGTCACTGAGGGAAAGTTTGAAGACTCCAGGTGACTGTGATGGAACAAAATGATCTGTGGTTGCCGGGGTGATATGTTGTCTCCCGAGGACTTTTGAATATTGCTTCCTGACATATTGTGTGTGGCTTTGTCGAAGGGAAACATTTTAGACAACGTATACAGGAGACATCTGAATTTACGCCCTAAAAAAAGGCTTCCATACATTTTTTTTTTTTAAAAAGAGAAATGTTTTAGTGGCCTGCTGCATAATTTGTAATGTCTCCATGTGTTGTAGTTCTTTCTTGGCTTGGCTGTGGGAAAGACTTTTTGCAAGATAACATGGCTTTTCAAGGGTTATTCGCTACATAGCTCATGTCTTTCTTACATTATCGTCTTAAAAAGATAAGCTTATAGATACATAACTTGTAGAAATTAGCAGAAAACCTACATTCATATACTTTATTTGTTATTTTTCAATATTTGTTATTATACTTGCACAAAATAACCTTTCCTAAATTCCAGAAAAGGTCAGGAAGTCACAATCCTGTAACACAATGCTTGTTTTAATAATATACCTTTTAAAATGTTGATTCATATGTTTGTATTTTAAATTCACCGGGGATGATACTGACCATTTAGCATTTAAGTGTCCTCCTTGGAGACTAGTTGAAGATGACCCGGTACATCACTGCCCATGTTTAGTGTTGTTGATGCATTAATATCTCGGACAATTCTCATTCACTACTTGAAATGAAAATTGAGGGAATATTGATTTTTTTTTTTCCTCCCAGTTTGTCAGAAGTAATTTAATTTATGACCGAGGAAAAATCAAATCTTATTGAATCAGAGTTTAATCAATATTAATATCCAGTGTTATCAAATCTTCTTATATTCTCAGTGTATTTCATCTATGCAAATGTATCTGTATTGTTTTTGTGTCTGCTCATAGTCCATGTATTTAGATTCCTACTGAAGAGAAGGGGAGAGATGCACATCCCTGATGCTGACTCATGTACAACACATTTTTGTACATTCGTGTATTATTCAGGGCACCTCCCCAACAACACAGAAAACTCTGTTGTTTAGGCTGCGTTGCCATGGCCCCATTTTCCTACATATTTTTAAAGCATTGCCAAAAGCGGTCATGAGAATAGGCGGGTCAGTATCTGTGGGGGAAACCCTGCTGACATTCAGTTGTGGTTCTCGTTCAGATTCTAGACGCAGCAGAGAGTCCCCGTTGTGGTTTGTTTTCCGTCCTCAGCGTCAGTCACATGTTGAGCTGACAACATGGAACTCCTGTGACGAACACATTTCCAGCCCTGCACGGATTTCGGTGCTGGTCTGTGCTGGGAGAGTGGGGTCGGTGGTATGCAGTGTTTGTGTTGTCGACGCTGGGCGTGGCTCTGTTTGGTCACGGTGACTGAACAGTCAGCACGTACCCATTCATCACGGTGCGAGCACACAGAAACACACGCCTCGGATCTGAACACCCGCTCTGCTGACACTGTCAAGACGCTCCAAACTGGGACAAGCTGAACATTTTAAAACATAAAAAAACCATCAGAGGAGCCGGGACCTGCTCGCTCCTCTGCTGTTTGAAAAAATCGCAACTGTTCCACTTGAGTTTCTTGAACTCTAAACGTCATTATAACTCAGTGGCTTGTGACCCTGAGGAGCAGAATTAGATGTGGAGGGTTGTTCTTCTGACCTGTTATTCTGTTTGACACTCAGTGCAGTCTGGGGGCCTGTGGCCTCAGTGCTGTGAGATCATGTGCTCAGTCAAACTGAAGTGGCTTTTCATTTCAAAGTTCACCAGAGAAAAAACGAGGCATGGAGGGGTGTGTGTGTGTGTGTGTGTGTGTGTGTGTGTGTGTGTGTGTGTGTGTGTGTGTGTGTGTGTGTGTGTGTGTGTGTGTGTGTGTGTGTGTGTGTGTGTGTGTGTGTGTGTGTGTGTGTGTGTGTGTGTGTGTGTGTGTGTGTGTGTGTGTGTGTGTCCACCAAGCACGACTTCACACACCGCATGTTTTCATGTGACTTTGAACGTGTTATATGTCGTAGGAGATAAAGTTGCCGAGAGCCAAATACTGAACCTCAAACTTCTCCTGAGATGTGTGTTGGTATTGAAGCTGGAGATTAAAGTGTCTTTAGCTAAATGTTTTATCGCGTCATGAACAGCTTAAGTTGAAGCACTGAAAAAAGAGGCACTTGGTGTTAAAATGCTGAAATGAGTCAGAGTAATTTGAAGTACAAACACTGAGAGGAGAAACAAAATGAAGTGTAGTGCTCACTGCCTAAACCAGTTGATTAATCTATTCATGGATTTAACTTTTTCTTTCTTGATGTGACTCAGTTACTCAAACTCTGGGCACTGATCCAACACCACATCCTTTTGTGGAGACGTTCAAACACCAATGTGTTTTTGGGGTTGTGAATGTTTTTTCCATATTGGTTTGAGTGTTTATGAAAATGAGACATTTCTTTAGCAAACATCAACAGACACACTATCACAGTTTTGTCTAATCGATGTAACCGACAGTTCTGCTGTAGGTTTACTGTCACAGACCTGACCAACGCCACTGATCCACTGTGATTTCTGTTAATGATCTGGTGCTGCACCCACTGTCCTCTACTGGTGCGTTTACACTGTCCCCGGGGACAGAGGAACCTTCTGAGGACATCTGTTCCTCTACCTGCATCTCCACCTGGACAAACCGGGGTCTAAATTAAATTTGAATAGGGGACAGTTTTACCCCGGGAAAAAGTTCCTGCTCTGAAGATTCAGGAGCTTTCTGAGTGGGGCTTTGTCTTTAGGGCATTGTTGTTTGTCTTGTAGTTTGTGGCAATCATTAAACACGATGCCTGAGAGATTTTACGACTGATGGACTGACTGATTGTCAGTTTGATCTTTGTTGTCAATTTTTAGTAGAAACGATGTGAAAGACGATGGTCGCAATTGTGATTCAACAACAGACAAGTTTGTCTACGCTTCCTGGGGCTTCGGCCTCAATCTGCTGGATGAACTTAATACTCTGGGGAAAGTCCTTGGAACTTTTGATGGACAAGCACCTCAAGTGTCTCCACAGAAACAGCGTCTCGAAGCTAATTTCACCAAATCACTTCCCTGTTCATAATGTCCCAGACCAAATATGACCTATGAAACATTGCAGCTCATAAAAGTTATTATGATAAAGGTCAGTCTGTGTTTACCGAGCTGCTCCAATTCATCACACTCTGTTAATTATGTTATAACATGTATTTTCAAAGTTTCAAAATATAAATAACATGACAAAAATACATTTTAAATAAATCAAACCGACAAAGTGAAGAAAATATCTACTATAAAAAGTCTTCCATAGGGAACTTAAACGAAAACCAAACATTGTTTTCATTTCCTCTTTTTGCATGCACCAAACATTCAGCTCTCACAATGGATCCCTCCTGCACAGCACTGGTTGGGACACTGTGACATGTGTTGTCCTTCTGTCGTCCTGCTGAGACAGAAACTGGCGACTGTTTCCTCTCTCACCTCCTCTCATTCATCCTCTGAATACCACTCTGTCACGCACTCGGCCGATCGCACTGTGAGATTTCCTCCTCCCGACCGTTGACTTGAATGGCAGCTTGTGTTTTCTGCGTCCACACACACACACACACACACACATTGTCTACTCGCTGTCAGCCTGAACAGCCACTTTCTCATAGAACCCAGGAATGTTTGGTGTCACAATGTCCAACTGGTTTTCAGCCCAACAAACAGCAGACTGTGAGCCTTTTTTTCCACTCTGCTCTCGGTCACAAGATGCTCCACCAACAGTCATCTGAGTAATGTGCCGTCTCACTGCTGACGACTGCAGGAGGCCGAGAGCTGTTTGGGTTGTTTTCTCTGCACACTAGGAGAGAAAATGTCCAAACAAATGTTGTTGTGTACAACGGAGCCAATTAGACTCCAGACTGTGGTAGCAGACTAATACTCAGCTGAGGTTTTGTCATAAAACACCATATACACTAACAGCTATGTAGTTATTTACTTAGTTGTTGGTTTTTTATGATTTCTTAAGTAGTAATAAGTGGAGAAGGGCTAAGGCCACATCTACGTTTACGCCTGCCGTCCTCACTACATCTGTTTTAATCTGAAAAACTCTGGGGCTGTGTTTTCAGTATGGAATCGGCAAAAATTGAGACATTCAGCAACGAGGATGTAGTCATTTCCTTCCTGATTGTTTCTTATCAGTCGCGATTCAACTGCCAACACCAGAGGCTAAACGCTCCAAACACTCAAGACCCTTTCCACTGGTCAAAAAACCACTAACACCCACTAATATCTGGCTTTTGTCTGTAATGGGAAAGGATCCAATCAGCATTCACTCCCAGGTCAATTGACTCTGCAGAAGACACAGGTTTTCTTTTTCCATTGGCAGAGATGGAAACGCCTGAGAGAGACAAACTCCTCTACTGGTAATGGGAAAGGAGCCAATCACCTTTTTTTTTTTTTTGAGGGTTTACCCACATTCTTTTGTCAGTAACGGTTCGTCTCTATCGTTGCTCCAAAAAGAAATCCCTTGTGTTCCTTTTGTTGTTGCTGTATTATTCTCTGTAACTAAGCAGCTGACTGCAGCGGAGACAATCTGCTTCCTGTTTACACTGTCACACACACATGGCCAGTGTACGGGAATGTCAACGTGATATTTTTAGGTAATAATAATTTGTGTGTTAGTATGGACGTGAATTATTACTGATACAGTGTGGAGAGAGATTGTTTTAGTTTTAAAAGGCTTTTTAAAAAAACATATGAATGTAGGTTCCAGTGGTGAAATTCTGCTAGACAGTAAAGAAGGTGTTTTTCTGAATCTCTGTGCTGTGAGGACGTCAAACTAAAAGGGTTTGTGAGGCTGCAGCAGAATCAATCAATGAGATGGATTCTCTCCGTCTTCTTCCAGGACTCTCCTGAGATGGAGCTGGATAGACCTCCACCGTAGAGACGAATAATGGCCATCATAATGACCCCCATACTCTGATGTAGGTCCGACTTGTCTGATTGATTTGTTTCAAACTGGTACTTTTATTTATTCCTTTGATTGACAGGAAACAATGTGGCTTTTAAGTGTATTTCTCACAGCCTGCACTGCATATAGCCAGATTTTACTCTGAATTCCATGTTAGGAGTGGACAGCTCAGAGCCTTGTGATGAAGGTGAAGGTGGTAGGGCTGGTTTCCTGAAGGCGGACTCAGCTGTGTTTGCAGCATTTAAGCCTCGGTTCAGTCCACAGTGACTTCAGAAATCTCCTCAAGGAGTAAAGAGGAAGAACGTGTTATTATTTTATACGGATTGATTATCGTTCCCAGCTCTTTATGTCCACAGTGAAACCAGTGACTGTTCATAAAGATGCGTGACAGCTCAAGAACAAGAATACAAAGAAAATTGATACAATGTTATTTAAAATCAAATACCGTAAATTATATACAATGCAGCAGATAAAATAATACAGCATAATTGAAAAGAAATGGCAACAGAAAAGTATAAAAGAAACATAAGTTATACAATCAAGTAAAAGCCGTTTGGTGAAAGTACTTTTACGCAGTGAAACGACAGCTGAGACGGACTCATGACTGGTCGATGCTCTACGGCTCCAAATGACACCACCAGTGCAAGATGGCGGCAGCCGTGTCCAAGATATCTTAACTTGATTTGTGGTTAGTGGGAGGAAGCGGTGAAGTGTTTTCCATCATTATTTAAAAGTCTGAGTGAAAACAGAGAGCTCACAGAGAAACATCATTGTAGTTGACGAATTTAGATTTGAACATCTGCCTTTTGAAGATCATCATCAAACATCTAAAATGGTCAGATTTAAGTTTCCTGTTTTGAGTCTGTCAGTTGTGAAGATACGTCTCGTTCTCGGCTGTTTGTAGCGCGACTCATTTTCTATGATCAATTAAACTCACAGTCGCCTCATGTGTCCTTCAGCAGAGAACCGCTCCTCTGTTGTTCTGTCTCTTCTGAGGTAAAACTAGATTTTTCCTCAGTGAGGAAATGGAAGATCAGTGCGATGGTGTCACAATAAAGTTCTTTATCCTGTTGTTTTGACCTTTTCCAACTCGTGCTCTTCCCCGTGCACCCTGTAGTCTCTTCTGAAACACACGGTGAATACGGCTGCTGCTTTTCAGCCACCAGGGAAGAGAAAATGTGTTTCTTTACATATTTATATAGACGCCTGACATGACATCTAAATCAATATATAATGAAATATGACTCACTGCAGTGATTCCTGCAGGAAATAGGTCAGCAGAGGTGGAAAAGTTTTTCCAGACATCTCTCTACAAGTCGATTTTTCTCAACTTGTAACAACACTGAAGTTTTTCTTGCAACACTTTACAATCACTCTTATATATCTCATAAGGATCTAACCATTTCTTTTAATGTTACGGGAAAGGTTTATTTTAGCTTTTATGATGCTAGAGGCCTTATGTTGTTGAGTTGTCCATCCATCTGTCCCGTGTTAGAGAACAGGATATCTCAAGAATGCCTTTAGGGAAAAAATGTTGCATTTGCATCAGAAATTAAATGAGAATTTGCCCATTTCTAGGTGAACTAAATATGCAGGAGTAGTCTTACATGTCACTGTTTATAACACTGCTAATATCCTTTGCTGGAAAGGCTGAAACAGAGAATACCCACTTCTATTGGCACCACTACACCACTGGACATGATTCAATGTGGGAACCCCCTTATATTAGAAGCTGATTTCATAAGACTGATGTTAAGTTGTTGTTTTCTGGGTTAGTGGCTCTTCAGTTGTTCATGCAACACGGCTGCTTGTCTATCAACATCAACACCAGAACAATTCATGATGACAAAGTACAAACTCAGTGGTGACCATCACACACACAAACAGACACACACACAGACAATAACTGTTCCTCAGCACAGCAGACACGAGGAGACGCTTTTGTCAATTAGGTTTAGTGAAGAGGAGCACTAATCTGCTGCAGTAACTCAGCTGTGTAATAAATGACAAATTAAGAAGCTGCTACTGAAAGCAGGAGTCACGGCCGCTTGTAGACCATGAAACTAAGCAAAGGAGGAAGGAAACAAACTGATTGGTGTTCCAACAGCCCAACACTTCCTCCTGATATGCAGCAAAAACACAGTGACTTTAAATCTGAGCTGCTGCAGCAGTGGGACGGGAACCTGCTCATTGCTCCCAGTGTCGGTAGGTGTGGGGGCCTCTGGTCTTTGAATATGTTGCGGGAGGTGTGTTCAGACTGAAAAGACTTGTTAAGTTGCCCTTTAAAGATTCCAGTTATTGAGATAAAGTGCCTCCGACGGCTGTTTATGAACTGCACTGCCAACTTTATATGTAAAGCAGCTTAATGAGTCAGACGGGATAATTTCCATATTCATTCAGGCGCTGTGTGGCCTGGTTAAAACACAAGCTTCTGTTCAGAAAGAAATTGACTGTTCAAATGAACCTGTTTCCTTCATGTACACTCAGAGGTTGTACGTCGAAGGTAATTCAATTAAATGATTCATGATTAGTTGATTAGCAGAAAACTGTTTGGTTATGTTTTTGTCTTGGTTTGATGTTTATTTGTTTGTCAGTCTGTTTGTGAGTTTGGCAGCATTGCACAAAAACATCTGATTGGATTACCACGAAACTTGCTGCAAGGTTGTGGTATGCGTCAGGAAAGAGGCCTTAAGATTTTGGTGCAGATATAAAATGTGTTCAGAGTTTATCTTTGCATTGCAGTCGTAGTATTGGGAGTGAATATGAATCAGTTCCAAACTAAACCTCTCGGTGACGCCTGGTATCTGTTAAAATTGAAATGTCACAAACTGCGTCTCGGTGTCAGAGGTGACCTGACATGTTTCCGGCATGGAAAAAAACGATGTTTAGACATACGGTAAAATATAACATAGATTTCTAGATGTGTGGTCACACTATGTCCTGCACTTCACAAACCGTTACACGCGACTGATCCTGAGCTCTGTGATATCTGTGGCACATTGAGCCATGAAACCCCTGATGTCAAGAGGAAGGTGCAGGTCCCGAGGTTCGTATTGTCTCTCTGCGTTGTCTTGTCAGGATTATTTCCAGCCCCGTGCTGTCGTATTTTTGTTAGCATTTTCTTATTCTTCTTCATTTATCTCATGAGAGAAATGCTGCTGTGTCCCACTTGGTGCGTCCTGCTTATCAACGAGTTGCAGACAGCCGCTGTTATCTAACATGTTTGAGACGCTCTCCAAGTCTCACTGACATGCCTCGGCTTTCTGTCACATGAATCTGCATTGTGTAGGAAAAACTAGTTTCTCTGTCGTTCTAATGTAAATTAGAAACATTTAGGCTCAAAATACCCTCAGGTGTTGGTGCTCTGCTCATTTTATTTGATGTTTAATGTAACGTCAGGTGACTAGAATAATGTTGCCTGCTACTACAGTAATTCCCAATATACATGAAAACTGCTGTCATATAATTTAGGGAACTTAGACACTTTATATGACACAAATTATGTTTACATGTATATTGTGACCTTTTGGAGCAAAGCCATAACACATCTTTACAACACATTTCGAGTCAGGTAGGTTTTAATAGTCAGGTAGCTTGTTGTAGGTCGGAAAAATGTGTAAACCAAATATAGAAAATGCTTATTTTGCTCTGAGAAATAAATATTGAGGTGAGTGATCGCAGACTGTGAGTGATTACACAAAAACAGGAAGAACATGGTTGAATTCAGCCACCGTGCAGTTTTCAACTGACGTGATTATTCATGGTAAGAGGTGAAATTGGCCAGTACCTTTACGTCTCACTGACAGTTCAGTGCTAATGTGACTGACTAGTGTAGCTAACACAAAGTAACAGTGCTGGCTCTCTCCTCAAGATTTTCAGTAAGAACTGATGATCAGTCCAAACCTCTTTGATTGAAGCCGTAGAGAGTTTTCGATTTGAGGCTCCACCTGTTAGTATCCGGCCCAGGGGAGGTCGGCTCCCTCCAACCCCAGCTGCAGGTGCTGTCACCTGGGCCATATCAAAGGCAGGTGGGCCCTCCCACCCCGCTCCACGGAGCTCGTTAGCTGTCAGAGCTAATTAAGAGGGTCTTTATCGCACAGATGCTAACGCACTTCAAAAGAGATCCCCTTCAAAGAACACACAGGTCAGAATGGGAATTAGGACGTGAAAATATCTATATTTTCATGTTTAATAGTTACAGCGTGTAAAGGACAGGTTGAACAACGCTAATGTCCATGGTTTTAAGTTCCTTCACTGGTGGGGTTTCAGGTTTTCCACCAGACTTTGGATCTTAACTGCATTGATTTGCTCCCATTCTGCCATAAAAGCATTAAGGCCAATTCACTGTTTCCATGTTTGCATGCTAGCAAGGGTCTGCAAGTGTCTGCAAGGGTCTGCGTGATCTAAATCTTGTTGTCGTCTACAAACTGTGAGCAAACTGGCTGCAGATGTGCCAAATACTGTTTTCCTTTCGTTTTTTTTTTTTTGTACTACTTTTTGTTGGTTCATTCTAATACAACAGCAAAGAAGTGATTGTTCTCTCTGTCAGGAGGTCAGTCATTGTAGTATCAATAGAAGGCCGTCAGGGTCCATCCGAGGCCAAGCTGAGACCAAGAGCTGGCCTTTAGGTCCAACATGTGATGTTGTCCTGGCTCACAGTTGGTGTTCCTCTTCATCACGTACAGTAGGTGTTGCGTGGGACTGAGATCCGGACACTGACTGGCTCATGCACACAGGCCAGTCAAGTTATTCTACACTGTGGTGCACTGTGATACTGTGTGTTGTAACAAGAGAGATTAAGACACAAACTGCTGATAGTTGGACGCAATCTATTGTTTGATATTATTTTATAGTGCAGTCTTGAGGTAGTAGTGAAATGGCAGTTAAAACTTCTTTATCTTCTGTAATGTGACCTTTATCTTAGTGAAACATGCCCCTTGGTATGATTGGATAGCTGAAAACAAGGCGTGACTTATCAAATACAGAGTGCTTAAGGGTTGTAGATATATTTAATAAACTTCTGCTGTGAAAAAGACATATGGGAGAAACATAGATTGTAAATAAAATTAGATGACACATCTCTGCTTCTTCCTGTTGGACAAAAATGTAGCCAAAATAACTTGGGTGCGGCCATATTGAGCTTTTCACGTAATTTGGAGCCAAAGTCCAGTCACTCGTACAATCTATCGTCTATTGTGACATTTTTATATCATCGATTTACTTAGTAAGAACAAACTTACTGGAGAAAAGACCACTTGGACATAGTGTGACAGAAACCACCTGTCCATATTCTTTTTTCCACGCACCAGTATCTCCGCTCCCTCCAGCAGTGTTTACTGTTGAAGATGAACACAAACACACACTCACATTAACGAGCAGAAACGCACACGCGGATGACTATATCAACTCTAGCACACTCATCATTTTGCCCACATTCACAGAACAATACCCTCGACCTTTTTAAAACGGGGAGATGTGTTACAGTGATTGGATCTAATGTTCCCAGGCATCGTTGTGTTCGTTGCTGCAGAGTTCAGCAGTGTTTACAGTAAATACGGGCCTGTTAGTGAGGGCAGAGCAGGAGACACCTGACGCCTGATGACGCTGCTCCTCATCACACATGCTCATTAAAAACAAGCACGCAAGCTACATATCGTTTGTGCTGGAGATGACATTTTACACTCAAAACCAGTTATTTCCTATTCAGTCTGTGTGCAGCGACTGACACGTCTGTAACCTACATTTTGAGGACATTTCTTCAGTCTGTACTCCAGGAGCTGTGTCATTGAGCTTTCAGACACATCTTGTGGTCTTCATCAGTGGTTGGAGTTTGCTCAACAGCCAAAGAGATGGTTTAGATTTATTGGTTAGACGATAAGAATCAGCTGATGTTACATAACTGTATTATTTATTTTTTGCAAATATCAGCCAATATGCAAACTTTTATTTTACAGAAAATAAACATTGGAGAAAAGATTTTAGTGAAGATATGTGTTTTATTTATAGTTAATAATAAAGTTACTAACCCTGAAATATCAAGGCTATTTACAAGCCTTTTTAATATTATATACCAATATATTGAACATAATTTATTTCCCCCAAAATCCAAATGGTTTACTACTAGTTTAGTTATCACGTGACCAAAGTATAGACTTATGGTTATGTCTTAGACTAACAGCCATTTGTTCTAATTTAAAGTTTCGCCATGGCAGCTGAGCAAAGTCCCCCCGCTGATGAAGGCCATGAGGTGGGTTTTATCAATATAGTCCGATTTTTGTGAACAATCTAAACTATTTCATCATCTAAACTTGCACGTGGACGATACAATTTCATGAAAAGCGTCAACATTAAAGCGACATGGCTCTAAGTCGTCAGTGGGTTTTGCATTTGCAACCTCTTTCCCTTCATGTGCTGCGACAATGGAGGCTTTTTTCAGACTGTTGCTTGTGCACACTCTCACCTGGGGACTGACCAGTGTCCACTCACTAACGCACAGAGAGAGAACGGCTGCTGCAGCTCTTTTTCAGTGTGTTTGGGTTACGATCAGTGTGGATTGGGCTCCTGCAGTGAGGAACAGGCTGAGCTTCAAACAGGGTTATTGCATCTCTGGACGCTCTCCAGATGTTGCTGCTTTGTTTGGTTCAGATCCATCTTCTTCTTCCTGGTTTGGTCTAAAACATTATATGAAGGACACAGAGGGCAACTCCTGTGAGCTGCTGCCGTCCAGAGTTTATCAGCAGTGACTCTCTGATCACGTCGTTGTCTCTCTGCTGTCACGGTGCCCACTTACTTCATCTAGTGACAGGGCTTCGTTGTCATCAGGCACTTAGACAGAGGGATGGGTTTCTATAGCTTCCATTTTGGATCCAGGTCGGAGTTGGTAAAATGCCCGTGTTCATTCAGCTCAGCGGCACAACGGATCTCTTTCATCTTCATTCATGTTCATGACACTACTGGACCACAATTCGACTGATGGCGTGAAAACAAACACACGGTAGCTCAGTGACACTGTTGTGAACAACTGGTCCAAAGAGGGCGGGCCACGTAGTGTGAGCTGGTGACACCCCCCCCCCCCCCCCCCCCCCCACCCCCACCCCCCCACCCCAAACCACACACACCCCACACTATGAGCGTACAATACACTGTGGGGCCTCAGTCAGCTTCTGTAAACTCATCCAGCCAGTCAGTCAGGAATCCCAGGAATGAGCTGGTTACACACACACAAAGTGTCACACAGCTTTAATGGTCATGTTTCACGTTGACCTTCTTTTTGTATATATTGTATATATGTATATAACCGTGAATCTATTTTGTGTTTCACAGTTTATCAGTCCACTCTGTCTCCGTCCTTCGGTCACACATCAGTTTTTAATGGTAAACGCTGTTTGTCCCATTGATCTGTAAAGACAGCTGACAGTGTGGAAGATTTGCTTTTTTAAATAAATCTTAAAGCGTACCTCTTGCTTAAAGCCGGAGATGTTCCAACACTGATGTTCCTGATACTGATTCAGATACCTGGACTTTGCGTAAATACCATCGTGGTGTACTGATCGGAAACCAGTTCAATTGTTGAATGGCCAGGTTCAGTTTAAACCCTTTGAAAAACGAGTACAAACCGAGAATGCTCAAATGCTTTATTGGATTGCTCGTGTTGTTAGTGGCAACACAAGTGCAGCCCCCTTGAAACTGAAGTCTTGTGTACACATCGCTGTTTTCCTTGTGAGACGTTCCAGCGTGAAAAGTTTTCAAATTGCTGACATTCCAGCTAGCTATTGCTAATGCTACACTGCTAGAAATCACTTCTACTTACTCTTTTTTTGGAGCAGTGAAAAATGGATTTCCCGTAAAAGACAACTGCGGTTTTATCCGGGTGAAATTTAAACTTTAAAGACGTGGTAGATTCACGTACTCGCCAATGCCGACTGAGGATTTTTGGCAAAGTCAAAGTGCTGCAGTAATATTCCTCCTAAGTCCAAACTGACTGTTATTGTTGTTGTTGGGACGACCCATCCGTCCTTTTTTCTACTTGGACGGCAGCAAGCTACGGTGACGTAGTGTTTTTAGCTGCTTGCAGTTCAGAGATTGTTTCATGGTTACATCACGACAGAAATCCCAACAGATGGTTTTAAAACAGTCTCTGATACAGGCTGTTTGTATTTCTGTGTGGATTGAGCTTTTAATAAGTTAACAGTATTCATAAGGCACATACCTGCTTTATAGATGAAGAAGAAAAAACAACACTATATACAATACGAGACCTTGAAGAGAGAAGATTAGAGTAAATGAAGAGACATTAAAAACAAATAGCGAGTCTAAACCTGGACTGTTTCCTGTTGATGAGTCATACACCAAGTACTTTGTGTTGCTGTGTTTGTGCATGTGTGAGTGTGAGTGTGTTTGCTAGGCTTGTGTGCAGAATTGTAAGATGATCCTCAGTAATTGTCCGTACTGTTTCATCATCCCGGAGCATCATTAACAAACATGAGACAAACAGCTGTGTGTGTGTGTGTGCATGTGTCATGCATGTGCGCGTGTGTGTGCAGAAACGTCCCGTGTGTGTGTGTGTGTGTGTGTGTGTGTGTGTGTGTGTGTGTGTGTGTGTGTGTGTGTGTGTGTGTGTGTGTGTGTGTGTGTGTGTGTGTGTGTGTGTGTGTGTGTGTGTGTGTGTGTGTGTGTGTGTGTGTGTGTGTGATGCTGCACAGTGAGTCCAGACCTCTGCAGTGTGGGGATTTCCTTTTTCCACTCTGGTCACATGACTGCAGATATGGGTGTGACCTCCTGCATTCCTGGCCTCACTCTTTTCCTCTCTCGATTTCTTGTTACTCTGTCTGGCATTCTGCGACACTCTTTCTCCTCACGCACACACACACACACACACAAAATGTCATCTAGACCAAACACAGAGGCTTGGTGTCGGCTGCTGTTTGACGTGCCCTGCATGTGAAAATGTCTCTGACATAATTCAGTGGTGTGTTTGTGTGTATGAGAGAGAGAGAGAGAGAGATCTGTTGCTGGGTGCAACAAGAAAAAAAGTTCCTCTCTATGTGGAGGGTGTGGCCAGCTGTGTGTGTGTGTGTGTGTGTGTGTGTGTGTGTGTGTGTGTGTGTGTGTGTGTGTGTGTGTGTGTGTGTGTGTGTGTGTGTGTGTGTGTGTGTGTGTGTGTGTGTGTGTGTGTGTGTCTTTGGAGGAGGGTGGTGCAGGCTCCTGCTTTAGTATGCAGAGCAGGTGTGTCTGCAGAGGCAGAGAACAGAGAGGCAGGAGAGGAGGGAGGGTAACGGCAGCAGAGACAAGGGACAGTTTGATGGAGGATAATGAAAAGAGAGAAGACCTGAAACTAATTTTCTCTCTCTCTCTCTCTCTCTCTCTCTCTCTGTATGTGTCACAGTCAGAAATAGAAACGTGGCTGTTTTAGAAACGAGTTTGCTGATAAAGGTAAAAAAATGACTTCTGCATGTTCCATGTTTGGTAAAACTGTCACACACCAGTTGATGGAAAACTGTACCAAGTTCATTCCTCTTTCAGGATCTTTTTTTTCCCCTCACACTTGATATTTTCCAAACTTGGGTCATTTTAAGCTCATCCGCTGTGAGAGCCGAAAGCTGTTTGATAGATTTTCTCATTGGTTTATTTCTGCTGCAAAGATGTTGGAAGGTACTGAGAACTTAATTCAAATGTATTTTCTCCTTGAAAGCAATGTTTTTTTTACATGAAGCCTTCAGAGACCTTTTTAAAGGGCTGATCAATTCTAAAAGACTCAAAATGGACAGACTTAAAACACTAAAGACTAAAATGTTGTTTCTCATTTTTGTCAATAGTTTCCTTTCTCTACTGAGACCTCAAGACAATTTTGATTTCACTTGACTTAGATGCTGCACAGAAAAAAGCTTGGTAGCTGTGTTAATACTTCGTTTACACCAAAACTAGCAGGTATATACGCAGGTTTTTAAAATGTGGGTAAACCCAAGTAAAACAGAGGTGATTAACTCGTTTTACCGTTGCCGTTAGAGGAGTTTGTCCACGTCTGAAACCTAGCGGACAATCCAGTTTTGCATCTTAGCACGATACCAAGAAAAAAAATCGCAGTTGCACCTTGTTCCCATGATGTTAAAAACAATCAGTACTCAAATGTTCGTGGCTATTTATGTGCCAAGCGACCGGAGGTTCAATGCTCATCGTAACGTCATGGTGGAAAAGGTGCAACATTGGCGTCTAGACTGCCAAAATACAGAAGAAGAACACACTGCTGCTTTTGATAAAAACACGTGTCTAAGCAGTTTGACCCGGGAGTGAATGCTGATCGTATCCATTCACATTAGAGACAAAAGCCAGATGTTAGTGGGTGTTAGTGGGTTTTTTGACCAGTGGAAAAGGGGCTTAAGTCTTATAATGGCAAGAAAACCCTGGAGTTTTGATGGCTGGATATTTATCAATATTCTAAATTGGCTGTATAACAATCGAAAGCAAAAAGCTCATTTAAAATGATTCAATGAATTGTTTTGTGTGTAAAAAAAATGAACTCAGTCCACAGTGTTAATGCACATCTGATTTAGTAATAATAAGAACATGATGTATGTGATGATAGTCAGTGTGAGTCATTCTGATTCTTGGGTTTGTTTAGTTTGAGCAAATGTAATCCTGACAAGCGCGCGGTGCCCTCTGCCAAAAACACACTGAGACTGATTCTTTCCGAAATTTGTTTACATGCGAGAAGATGTGCCTTCGTGTTTATGTTTTCAGGTGTTTGTTCAACAAGTTCTCCGTCCAGAGTGAAACAGCTAAAACAAAAGACAAACCTTTTCCACTGGCCTCGTGCTCCACACTGCAAACACATCTCAGAGAATATGGATGGAAAAATCGTGCAACATCACGCACAACCGGATTTGCAGCCACACAACTCTGCAGTCGCCTGATGACACTGAGCACTCACAAGTTGTGAACATGACAATCCTTCCAGCGCCGCTATTAATCCCACTTGATATTAACAAAGCACAAGACAGGATGCTTGTATATTCTGTTATTAAGACAAATGTTTTAAAACAAAATACACTCGCACAAAGACACACGCAGGCTTATGGCATCACACACACATACACACACGCGCGCGCGCACACTCACTCATAAGCTGAGTGGTTGGCTACATGGAGGCTGCAGCCTAATTTCATCTCGAGTCAATAACAAACAGATAAGATGGACAAAGAACAGACACAGTGTCTCTCACACACACACACACACACACACACACACACACACACACACACACACACACACACACACACACAGAGTCTTATGGCTACATTGATCGTCTATATATAGGGACGTTTTAATGTCCTGACGTCACTTCCTGTCGAGCTCTCACTGAGGGTTTCATGACAAGCTACACACTGTAGTACACACATGCACACACCATGGCGCCATGGCCACAGTGTTTCAGCAGCTTCAGTGTTTTCTGTGGAGAACTTTACAAACACAAAACACCTATTTAACACACTAGAGGACAGAAACACTGAAAAACAACACATCTCCTTTAAAACTCAAAAGATTTTTTTTTTTTTAAGTGATCATGTTGATTTGGCTTTTTATTGAGAATTTAATTTAATTTATTAAAAGGTTAATTTGTAAAATAACGAGTGTTTTAATGACTGTTTGTTTCAGCTCATCCCTTACAAACCTGTTTCTGAGAAATTAAATTTCTATAGGACTTAATTGGAGCAGCTAATATGCTTTGTAGGAAACGTAATTACAACTGATTAAGTTTCCTATTAACGGAATGTGGATATGTTGTTAATTCCCATCTGGTATTTCACAATTATATATCGAGGCTGAATATCTCAGATGCTTGTCAGGGTTGGTTTCGTGGAGACGCCATGTAAATGAACAAGGAGTGTTTTTCTTTTAGCTGCGGTTTAGATGAGATCATGTGAGACTGAGCTGTTTTCGTCAGTTCTCTCAGTGAACGCACCAGTTTAGCAGCTAATCAAGTGTAAATAGTCGTGATCACAGTTGTGACATCACTCAGTGGTACCTGCTCTGTTTCACTCACCTGTCACTCAAAGAGTTGAACCTTTGGCTTCTATCATTTGGGTTTTTCCGTCTTATTTAGAAAATAAGGAGCATTGGGTTTTTTTTTTAGCAAGAAAAACAAAGTCCTCAGCTGTTGTTGAGATTTAATGAACAGTGTATTTCTGTTGTGGTTATAAGTAATCTATTACATTATGAGTATTAGTGATGGAACTGTTGACTGCAGCTTTAGGAGTCTCCTAATCGGTGTGTGTGGGGGGGGGATGCAGCTCATTAACATCACATCGACTTTACGCAAGACTTGTGTCTGGGGGGGGGGGGTTTAACCGAATCACTGCTCATTCATTTTGAATGGGATGACGTCATGCGTTGCCAAACCTCATTGTGGTTCTCTTGCGATTGATGTTGGTTGAACAGAACCCTGATTTTCATGCGGCAACGGAGGCACCAGCCGATCAAATCCTGCTCAAACAAACACTCAACTTTCTGTGGTCTATCAAGAAATCAACCATCACGTTAATGTGAGCGAGGAGGGAGAAGCTGCTCCCGGCCTGTGTTCATCTGTTGGTGGATTATACTTCCTGTGCACTTCTCTTTAGCATTGCACTGACAGCTAGCATGGCATGTTAGCACGAAAGCCGGCTATGTTTGCTGGCCCAAGCACGAAACTGTTACTGCTATTAACGCAACGCTGTTAACAAAATGCACACGTGTGAGCCCTGCGTTAATCGCTCTAACAAACTCTGCACTGACCAACAAATGTCTGAATTATTTGGACTCAGGTTGTCAGGAGTGAAAATGGTCTCAAATAAACCCATTTGAAATTGGAGGCAGCATTTTCAGTATACGAGACTCAAACACTTAACACACACACCCTGTATTATTGTCTCTATATACAAATCTGATACAACACTTTGAACAAAGTGCTAAATGACTGTGTGGTAAAGCTGGTGGAGTGTGTCCATTATCAGTGTGTCATTAGTCCACGTTAATCAAACACTCGCTTGTTAAAGGATAACAGCCACACACACACACACTGAGACAAGCAAGGAGAGGCAAATGTGTGTATTATCTCTTTGTGTGTGTGTCAGCAGGTGTGTCGTTAAGGTATAAAAAAGGAAAGCTTACCTTTGGACTGAAATGGGTGTGGTGCTGTAGTTAACTGATGATAAGTGTGTGTGTGTGTGTGTGTGTGTGTGTGTGTGTGTGTGTGTGTGTGTGTGTGTGTGTGTGTGTGTGTGTGTGTGTGTGTGTGTGTGTGTGTGTGTGTGTGTGTGTCTACGCTCGATGAGCCCATTGTGTATCTTTCTCTCGCTCTCCCAGCCTTTCTCCTTCTCTCCCACAGCTCATAGTAAAGATGTGCATGTATCAAATTATCCCTCTTCGATTATTGTGGCCACACAGTAAACGGTATTATCACTGTCGTAAAACTCCCGTGTAATAATACAATATGACTTTAAACTGTGATCGCTGTGGATTCAATCAAAGCTAACGAGTTGAACTGTGAGCTGCATATTGAAGCTTTGTTGGAGTCGGCAAACAAACACAATTAACAGAAGCAGGCTGAGGGTGAAGGCCGCTGAAATGATTTCAGATGCACTGTTTCTGAATGAGATCTATACCAATTTGATTTGAGTGTTATTCGCTGAGCCCAAAAGCCCAGCACATTGTCGAACACTACTCGCTTTATTCTTAACATTTCAGTTTTCTTGATTTAATAAAAGGAACATTGCACTTTTCACTTGCTTGTTCTTTCCTCAGTAAACGTACGAGTCCAGCTCTGATGAACCAGCCGCACTTCAGCTGGTCCACTAGTTGGTATAAGTAACACCAGATCTAGAGTTAGACAGACCAGAGGCCTGCTCTGCTGCTGTGTCTTTGTTTGACTGGTAGAAGAAGGCGCTCGGCTGTGGCTAACGGCAGAAGCAATGTGCTGTGTAAACAGTGTCTTCTGAAAATAGCGATAATCACGGTAATATAAATTAGTGGTGTTGTTTTACTCAGAATGTGGTGTTTGGCAGGACTGGTAGAATGGGACTTCTCTAGTCTGTTGTGTGTCTCTCCTGGTTTCGCATGTGTTTTCTCCCTGCTCTGACTAATACACACACAAATGGTCACTTTTCTCCTTATAGTCACATTTTGGCTCAGTTTATTACCACTTCTTTGTCCTATAAGAGTAAAGACTAACAAGCTCATGAATAGTGGAGACCACATTAACTAGTGTTTTCTTTACGAGCACACAAACGACCACTGCTTTATGTGATTCATATTGTGATGGTCTCTGTATAGTGACATTTGGGAAAGACAAAAACAAATCATAGTTTAAACATGAAATTAAATGGCTGTTAATAGATCTCTGTACACTCAATAGTCTCGAGTACATTTTAGTACTAACTATCTCCATGAATGATCAGAACTGATTCTCTAACTTCAAAGTAAATCTGAATATTTTAATGTAGAATTATGTGACATTTCGGCCGGTCCTAATGAAATAGTTAATTTTCTCTGTTGATAGGCTGTATAATGAACTAATCTCATTATCCGTAATTAACTTGTTCCATCATTATGACATCACCAACTATTTGTGTAATAAACAGCAGCAACATACATGAATGAGATGAGGTCTGCAGGCAGTTAAATTCATTTCATTCCTCTGTTGTTTCATTGAACTAATGACTCGACTTCTGGTCAGTGAACAGACGGATAATTAGTGGACAATGAGACGGCATCTGTCCTGCTCTGTCTAAAGATAACACACACACACACACACACACACACACGTATTGGTAGATCACTCTGATGTGAGGAAGATTAAAAAACATCAAAAAGACTGTGAAACAGAAGATAAAGGCTGGAGGTTTAAAAAGATCAGATTTCTGGGGAAAAAAAAGAATAAGTAATGATGGAAATCTTATAAAATCTTTCACGGTTGCATTAGAAACTTTCCTAAAACACGTAACTACATCACATCTTGTTATTCCTCACACATCTACGCCGTGCGCTTTCTGTATGTGACGAAACTGAGAAGCGGATGGAGAGCCTCCCTTGTGCTACATAAGACGAAAGATTAGACACGGCTGTGGATGTGCGAGGCAGGAGTTGCTCAGGGACGTCCCCAGGCCAGAGAATCACTCGGCACCTACAGTTTGCTACATGCCCCGTTTGAGGTAGAGCTCTGCCTCCGGTGGTATTAGTGTGGCGGAGGTAAATCTGAATCATTGACTGCAGCTCTTATAATGTACAAAGTCGGAGCTCCCAGACCGGAGCATGCATGTATTTAGAACAGCACTTGAACTCATAAACTCCTCTGAATGATGAGTCTCCATCGGTATATATTAGAAAACTAGCCCGGCTCCACAGACTTCCACACAAGGACGGGTGCAGTATAAACGTATAGATTTGAATGACATTGATAAGCACCGGTGATTTACTCAATGTCAACCTGACCTTGATTGTTGAACCATTTGCAACTCTTGAAATGCAGAGTTTTCTTAGTTTGGTAAGAAATGTACCGACCTGGGCAATAAAACATATATATCATTTTCATCAATAGCAATATAACAAAGGTTCAATATATATAAATACATCAATATATTGCTTGGGGCCTTGTGGAAACACAGTGAGGAGGTTTAACACATAACTGATCTACCTCAGATTTGTCAAATGATTTGCTGTTAATCCAGTTTTTGTCATTCTCTGCTCAAAGAAGAGTTTAAAACCTTCACTCAGGAGCAAGATGAATTTATCTTGATATAACTTTTAGCCATATCCCCTCAGCCCTAAAATCTAAACGCATACAACATGTTTAAATGTGCAGTAGAGATAAGTCACATGTCTCCATGACAATAACCCGTCGCTATAGCTGCTTGATGAATCCAGGAACTAAACGTACTCGGTATCTGCAAAGAGCCTCAGACTCTGCTCTTAAAATGGCTCAGTGCTTCCCCCAGTGTGAGAACCACTGACCGAGGCAGTCACCTGTGTCACCTACACTCCGGAGAGCACACATGTAGCACCATCACTGTGTGTGTGTGTGTGTGTGTGTGTGTGTGTGTGTGTGTGTGTGTGTGTGTGTGTGTGTGTGTGTGTGTGTGTGTGTGTGTGTGTGTGTGTGTGTGTGTGTGTGTGTGTGTGTGTGTGTGTGTGTGTGTGTGTGTGTGTCCACAACACAACACTAAACGGTGAAAAACGGAGAACAGCCTTTGATGTGCACTTACATAATCTGTGATGATGGGCTGGAATGCTACACTTTGGACACACACACACACACACACACACACACACAAACTGGAGAGCTGCCATGTCCTGACCCTGGTTCTTCGCCAGCAGGACAAAATGAATCCAGTTTCATTACAATTTTTAATCTTGATCACGATGACTAATATTTTCCTGACCTGTGATCACTATAATAAAATTTGTTAAATTCTGCTTTTACAACATCACAGGTGCTCGTAGTGATGAATGCAAACGTCTCTTCCTGTGTTTAGTCCCCCCCCCCCCCCCCCCCGCACAGTGTTGCTGAGGCACTGTAGGTTGATGCAGAGGTGACTCATCCATATACAGGAGAATAGACACAATTTTAGCTTTTGAATAAAAACCTCATACTGTTGTTCCTGTCTCTGTCTTAAACTCAGAGCGGACGGTTCAAGGAGAGCAGATATGATCATGTGTCTCAGAGGGGCGGCACAAACCAATAATCAGTTTATATTGTAACGACCTTGGTGGTTCGTGGTTCTCCTTTAATGATGTCGGATGAGAAACTCTCCTCTAATTGGCCCAGTTAGTCTCTGTGCTATTTATTAGTAAAAATCCAAGGCACTGATCTGTCGGCTGGTGATGACGTTTGTCTGCTTCGCCTTCGGACTGTTTCCTGTCTGGATCCGGTTTATAACAATCTCTTTTCCTGTCTCTGTTTTCTCCAGAGGAACATGTTTACCACCCTGTTTCCATGGTAACCCAGAGGAGCATGCACGTCCAGGTCAGGAGTTAACCTCAGTGAGAACTACACTACCCACAATTCTTGGGAACTGACGGCCCAAACTGACGTTGAGATCGGTTTGACAAAGACACTGAGAGGAACAACAACTACAACAAAACAACTACACTTCTGTGAAGAGGACCAATATGGCCAACAACACGGCGGATCACCCTCCGGGGAATTCGGTTGCCGAGGGCAACCATGACGGGGACTTTGGGATGGCCGTGACGGATCTGAGGGACCTGATGGAGCTGCGGAGCGCCGAGGCCGTCACCAAGATTCAGGACACGTACGGGGACGTGCAGGGCATCTGCCGCCGCCTGAAAACATCACCAATAGAAGGTAAGACACGTCCAACGCAGCAGACCAGGTTAAAGTTTAATGAGAATTAAACTGTTGCATTTCCTCAGGGAAGAACTCATCTGGAGCAACTGAGATTTCAAAGTTCAAATGTTTAAGGCTCATTTATGTTTCAAACAATGTCCCTGCCAACACACCTTTATGTTAGCATGGTCGTTAAGCAATACATTCACTAGAGGGCAGCGCAGAGTCCTACAGTTTCAGATGATAATAACAAACGTGGCCAAATATGGATGAAATGAACGAGGACACAAGACTCTGTCCATTTGTTGGTTTGTCTCCTGTCGTTCACCAGCGTTATCCTGTTGTGAGTGCAACAGGGAGTGGCCAAAATCAAAGAAACAGCAGAGACAGTTCAAGGTTATTACCATAAACTCAGCCTATGACAGTTGTTAAATTAATATTCACGTCTATTTATTTTTTGCTGAATCATTTTCTACTTGGCCCTTTAGCAAAGTTTCTGCAGCCTGGCTCTTGTCCACTGGCCTGGCGACATGGAACCTCTGCTTTGAATGATAATGAATTCAATCAAGATATTAATCAGCATTAATGTGGATGATTTAAATCATCCGTCAATGAGCTGCAGATTCAAACTCGTTCTGCTGAGTCATTGCTGATTTACCAACTACCCTAGTGGTCACTGTGGTAAAAGTTGGTTCTTGGTGTTTGATCTATTCTAGATTTGTATCACTCATGTACACAATCAACAGATGAAGGTGCTGCAATCATATCTAATCTCATGAGCCTCTTGTCTTGTTGATTAAAAATCTGATTTTAACTCCTGAACGTACAGTAAATGTGTCTCAAAATGACCGAACTGTACACCTGACAACAGTGGAATTAGAGAAAGTTGATTGTTTCTTCACTTTCATTTCTACACACCCCAACACTCGCAGCTAAACTTCGTCTGAACTGGATAAGACCTCGGCTCCGGTTACCCCTCGGTCAGCGAGATCAAAACATCAGCTGACGGCGCTGTAATCAGGAGAGACTCTTGACACTCGACTGCGTTCGATTTCATTCCTGAACCGTGACACAACAGCAGTCGTTTAGTTTGCGGGACTTTTTACATATCTTAAGTTGGGCCTGATGAAATGGACAAAAATTGTAGCAAGATAAAAGTTTTCATGTCAGTTTTTATCAATAATTATCATGATAAATGTCACATTATTAGTTCTGTTAATATTTAAGACTGATTTGAGCTGTTTTATTACCCAGCCATAATCGATGTTTTCACATTACAAACAAAGTTATTATTCAGGTTTAGGTCGTATTTATTCTAATTCCAGGTTAGTTGTATTGATGACAATGAATCAGTAAAATATCAGATTAATTAAAAACATTTTATGAAGTAAATCTATCTGCATAGGAGGCAGCATGGTGGTGCACTGTTTGCTCACAGCAGGCAGGTTGTTGGTTTTCAGCGAGGGTCTCTCTGTGCAAGGTATTCCTGTTCTCCTGTGTCTGTGTGGGTTATTCTCCAGCTTCCTCCCACAGAAAGACATTTGCATACTTGTTCTATTGACACATACACGCCCATGATTCCATTCATACTAAAATGAGAGTCTGCGTCAGCCTGGCATTCCACGTATTCCTACTTGATTCCATTTAGGCTAATTGGAGATTATAATTGCCTGTTGGTGTGACTGTTTGATTCTGAATGTCAGCCCTGTGATACGCCGGCGACCTGTCCAGGGTGAACCCCACCTCTCGCCCAATGTCTGTTAGGATTAACTCCAGCCTCGCCACGACCCTCACAGGCCGAGTGGTAGAAATAGTGGATGGATATTTGTATAGTTAACCTAAATTAGTCACTGAACTACTAAACAGGCTGACCTGTCAGATAAGACCTGAGATTTAACCAGAACAAACATATGTGTCAGTCCTGGAACGTAAAATTCATAGAAACAGACAACATCTCTGGTGGATTCACGTCTTCTTCTGTGGTGAGAGATAATCAGTTTGGATTTCAGACAGAGCTTCATATGAGGCCAGAAAATGGCTGACAAGCTGCTGTTTGTTATTTCTCTCTCCCTGTCTCATTGTTGTGTGTGTGTGTGTGTGTGTGTGTGTGTGTGTGTGTGTGTGTGTGTGTGTGTGTGTGTGTGTGTGTGTGTGTGTGTGTGTGTGTGTGTGTGTGTGTGTGTGTGTGTGTGTGTGTGTGTGTGTGTGTGTGTGTGTTCGCAGCCATCGGTCCATTCCAGGATTGAAATTAGTTCCAGCCCGTTCCCCTAATAGCTCCATAGATCATTGCTCTGTTCCATTTAGTAATCAGAGGACAGCTGTAGTCGCGTCCTCCACGCAAGAAATTACTCACTTTAATGAAGAAAGTGTAATTATATTTTCTCTGCTGAGGGAGGGAGGGAGAGAGCGACAGGGAGAAAACAATTGGGGAATCCTAAATGGAAGATTGAGGTTAAACACACACACAGAGATTGACTGTTATAGTTAACTAGGTTGGACCAGTGTCAATCCAGATACCGATTTCTGTCTGTCGCTTCTTGTCAGTAATATCAGGTTGTACTTCACCGTTAGTATTGCTGCTTATTCTCATTTGTGCACACCAGTGAGGTACTCCAGGGATTCAGTCTGTCACGTCCATAAAGCTGGAGCAGCAGAGGCCAAGATATTCTGACTAAATGCTGCATTTATACCATGTCAGCTCTGATCAGCCTGACCCGAGCTGCCTGATCCCATGGAAACACGCCTTGAACAATACAAAATGCACACAATCAATGCACAACAGAAGAAGAACTGGTGTCTCAGCTTGCAGTGCAACAAAGCTTTCGCCAAGGACGTTATGTTGACACCCCTGTCTGTGTGTTTGTTAGTTAGTTTGTTGGTTTGTCAGCAGGATTAAGCAGCAACTACTGAACCATATTCCAAGAATATTCAATAGTTCAGACTGACCTACAGATCAGTTCTGTGTCCTGGTGGCAGAAGGAAAACCTGCAGGTGTTTCAGTGCTGAACTGAAACTGACTCGGCTCATGTGCAGTTCAACACTAAGCTCACCTGATGCTCTCAGTAACAGAGTCATGGTGTTTGCAGTCAGAGACTTCACACAGTTATATTTAACTCTGTTTGTGTATCACATCACTGCCCTGACTGTGATAATGACATGTTTCTTCTTCAGCTGCTTTTACTTTCACTCTGCAAAATCAGCTGCTGATTGGACACAGAGAAGACTGTCATTGTTAGTGATACACACACACACACACACACACACACACACACACACACACACACACACACACACACACACACACACACACACACACACACAATCAAGGCTCAGCTGCTGCTCTGTATCCTGCTGGTTAATGTGTATTGATGAATCAGTCTGTGGCCTCTCTGGAGGTCATTGATCGTCCTTCTCATCATATTACAAACTCTGAGTGTATTTTGCGTTGAGAGGACTCTCAGCCTCTGAGCACGAGACACACAGTGAGTTGTAAACTTTATTGAAACAGGACCTGGGTCACAAAGAAACACATATAAACCTAAAAATAAACAGCTATTTTAAGGAAAATGCTAATGAACCTCAGCATGTTCTGTCACGACTCAGGTGAGAAGCAGACAAGATGGTTTCTTTTTGTCTCTGTAGCTTTTTACTTTGGTGTGTTCATGCAAAGAGTCAGCCTCTTTAAATAAACCTCCAGGACTGAGAAACTGGTGAATAACAAATGGATTTAAACAGTTACTGACTGTGTCGTCAGCTGATGATCAGATGTTCAGTTTTATGCAGATTTCCACCACAAACCGCTTGTGCTCTTTCTCTTGCATCTGCTCTTCAGATGAGATCAACAGAAAACATGTGATCAGATAAAACTGATCTATTTTATGTTTCTGATTTAGACATAACTGACTCTTTTCTTTAGCTAGGTTTTCTGCAGTTTGAGCCACACACACACACACACACACACACACACACACACACACACACACACACACACACACACACACACACACACACACACACACACAGAGTATTGGTCCAAGTGTAGGTTCTGAGTTTTTCCTCGGCCTGCTGCCGTGTCAGATCTTTTTGAGCTCTGTGGTGTGAGAAGTCAGCGACCAATCTGAGATTCAGCTCTCTGCGTGACCCGAGTCCTATTTACTGTAATGAACGCATGCACACACACACACACACACACACACACACACACACACACACACACACACACACACACACACACACACACACACACACACACACACACACACACACACACACACAGAGCCTCAGGGCATCCATGTCTGTGCCAGTCGAAGCAGAATGCCCTTCCAAGTGATCACCGAGACATGCAATGCTCTATACATCTTTATCAGGTTTTTCATCCTGTCACATCTTTCGTAATAAACTAAAAGAAGCTGGTATCTAAAGGCATCATGTTGCTTTAAATTCTTTGTCCCGACTTTAAAAAAAATCTGAAAACCGCTGAGAAATCCAAAAGAAAAAGACGCTCTTTTTTATTTTAGTGGTGTGAAGAGTCTGAAGATTCATAAAACTCCTTCATTGCGTCATTCTGCTGCAGAGGATGCGAGGGTCTGTTTAATGGCCGGTTTATTTCCTGCAGACTCTGGTCTGCGGAGACTAAACATAGAACAGGATCTGTGTTAGCCTGTTAATTAATTTCTTCTGTTAAATCGGATTTTCTTGTCTTTTTTCCTACACAACAAAACAATAAAAATCCTCCAGCATTATATTACTTTTAAATATGAAACTTAATCAAAAGTTAATCATGTCAGATGCTGTTACGGGCAGATGATAACTTTTTTTGTATCTGTTTACGATGTACAGTGCATTTATTTAGTCACTTAAATAGGTTGCATGTGCGTATATATATATATTAAGATGTTACTGAACACTTAATGCTGACGGAAAAGGACGATGATGGAGAACTCCCTTTTAATATTTATTTTTATTATCAAGCGGAAATGTTGTTTGGCGTTTTCCTTGAGATCTCTGATGCACTTCAGCACTGTTTACTTTGGCCCGTGGTGTATGCTATAGCCCCAGTTCGTGCCTCTCCTGTATTAATATTACATTCGAGTTACACGGCTGAGCATCTGGTTTTCTGAAAAATAAATGTCCAGTGATCTTTGAAAAAAACCCAGAAGGTCATTTAATAGCTCTTAGAGGTATTTCCAGAATCCTCAAAGACTATTGGAACCATCTGGATGAGTAAACATTAAGCTCGCTCTCAGGCACATGTATGTATACGTGCCTTCACTATGTACTGTTGCGTGATATTAAGTCACGCATCTTCATGCATTCATAAGAACAGTGAAAGAGCTTTTGTGGAGAAAGACCAAAGGAAAAAACTGCAGGATGATCCGACTGCAGTGTGTCAGCAGCCACTGTTGGTTCTCATTAAGTTACATTGACATGCCGTGCATTTATATTATTATTAAAAACCCTTCTGTAATTCTGTAATGTAGATTTTTGCTGCTCACCAAATCATAGAAAGTTGCAGCAGAAGAAACGTGTGTGATAATAATTAGGATGCCTGTTAGTTTACAGTGATTTCATAAAGGGTGTGGGCCAGCTGAGAGGACGGCTTCTGTAGGTGTTACCATGGCAACTGTGCACATGGTCATATGTCACACAGTTAATAAAAAGGCATTCAGACCTCAGATCCACTTCTTTTTATTTGAGAGAAAAACGGAAGAAAACACTTAGTGGAGGAAGTTGACATATTATACCGTAAATATATAGCTTCACATTTCTTTGTCGTAAGGGTTTGATATGTTGGAGTTGATCCGTTGCCTTTTTAAGAATATATATACTGGGCACTATATCAGTGTGCCGAAATGTTTTACTCATATGAGTCATTATCCGCCTCGTCCCTGTCAATTGAAGACCAAGCAAAAAAAAATAGAAGTACATGTCAAATAAATGTCTCAAATAAATGTTTCTTGTCATTTTAGGGAGTTCTTATCACACTGATGTTTGGTTTTAATCAGATATTTGGTGTAAATGGGTTGAAATGCTGAGATTGACTCACAGTGGGTCTAGCTCCTGCATCACCTGCACAGACTCCAAACATGCAAGATGGCAGCGTTCATATCCAGGATAACAAACAGTTTCACTCACACTTTTATGCTTGAAGCAGCTGAAACTGCAGCATGACCTGAGCATCACTTCTGTCTGTGATACACTCGGGGACTGTTCGTCCAGCTGGGGGACAGCAGTGACAGAGTAAAGCACCGCGGGGTGACAATAGGAAAAATTGCAGACAAAGACGGAGCTGGCGTGTGACCTGCAGAGATGATTAATGAAACCGGTCCTCTGTCTTTGTAGTGGACATTGAAAAAGTCCGAACAATGGGAACAGACATTAATACAAGCTGCCGTAGTTTAATCTGACAGAGCGAGAATGAATGAAAGTGAGAAACGATGAACCTGCACGTTGGCTGATGAGGCTGTAAATTGGAAGAGACCTCTTTTTGGACCAATGAAGTCCATTTCTGCGGGAAGCTGAAATCCATAAACATCTGTGACAGGCGAGCGTGCGGCTCCGCTCATCTCCCCGGGGATCGGCGGGATGATGCCAGACACCAGATGAAACCCGCTGTCACAATCACGACGTTACGCCAGAAAAAAACAGACTTGTATCGATCAAGCAGCCGGCAAAGCTCCCGACACACTTTATTTTAGTGTGTCAGGAGCTTTCAGCATCAGACACTGACTTCAAAATGATCAAACAAAACTTTGAACTAAACCACGGTGTGATGAAACATGGCTGATGAAGAATTTTGACAACCGGTTTATTTTTAAAATCTCTGTTTGTGTAGCAGCTCATCACGAAGCTGTTTCTTCTTCAGCTCCAAACCACAGAGACGCTCAGGCAGACATGTTGGGAAGCTGTACAGTCAGGAAATGAGCAGAGTTATGTTCATGGGGTGGAATATAATCTTTTAATATGTTAATTCAAGCCTTTAATTTAGATTTTCTTTTAAATATTCGACTCCCCGCATCTTATGTCACCGTGTCTCATTTCTTCTTCGGCCTCATCTCGTCACTTTTTTCACAACACCATACCTCATTGCACATCTCTTGATCTCTTCTCATGTCACCTCCTCTCACTTTATCCTGCCTCATCTCACCTTGTCTTATCTCTTCTCACCCATGACTGGGGCGACTTCTGTGGAGCCCCAGGGGAAAATACTCCTTGTCCCCATTAACCCTCACTGTACGTGTCAGTTTGAGGGACACGGTAACCAGCGGTGCTCCAGAGCTGAAACGACGAGCTGATTGAGAGAAAATGAAACCTCTGATTTTGCTAATCGATCGTTCGACCTTTGAAAAACGCTGCTGATTCTGATTTTGGTTTGACCGTCAGTAACAGGTCCACCTCGTTGTCACTCCAAGCTAAGAAACAACCTGGTCTTAGTTTTTTTTTTACTCTTACTCTTCTAATTAGTAGAATTATCTGCAGCTAAGCAACCAACTGCAGAGAAGATAATCTGCTTCCTGTTTATGCCGGCACACACCAGTGGGGCAGCTTTGACCCAGTAGGTCGGTGGTTCAATCCCTGGCTTCTGCATTCCTCGGGCAAGATACTGAATCCCATATTGCCTCTGATGACAATGTGTGATAGAAAAAGTGCTGTGTATCTCATGACTCATCTTATGTCTCTTACGTCCTGTAATCTCATGTTGCCTAATCTTATTTCACCTCATCTCAATCTCATTTTAAACCTCCAAACTCATCTCACTCCCCCTCGCGCCTCTTCCTCTGCACTCATCGTTTCGTCTTCCTTCACTTCAGCCGGCCTCCTCTCATCTCACATCCCCTCATCTGCATAATATCATCCCTCATCTCAGTCAGGCTTACGTTTAAACACTGAATAATTCTGCTGTTGAAGCCACCAAGTTACGGTCATGTGACATCAGTGGTGAGGAAAGTAGTTGATCTGTGCACATCTGAAAGTAGATGAAACCTCAAAATGGTCAGAAAATACAGTGTAATGTGGTAGTTTTACCAGAGAACTGCATCCAAAGTACTACGATAAAGAGGAGGGGGAGCGGATCTCTCCATTCAGCCTGTCTGCAGAGAATAGTCAGAGATTGAATAAGAGGCCATTATTAAAACATATAAAGACAGAAACGTGCCTGAGCGCTTGTTGGTGCCGACTTACAGAGTCGTCCTCCATGAGAGATCCTGGCAGTGCAGAGTGTTGAAATTCAGAGCACGTTCCACTGCACATCTCCCAACTCCACCAAGAGTCCACAGCAGCCATGTTTCTGCCCACTCAGCCGCGCAGAGGAACTCACAGAGTCTCAGGTCTTACTGAAAAACATCAGGGACCAAGACGGTCGTTTTAACTTGACTTCGTTCAGACTCGTCTCCGTGCAGCTGCAAATAAACCGTGTTTAGTGAAGTTAAAGTTAACGATTCCTGCTCATTTCACCTCATTAGTTGATGTGGCACAATAAATAAGCTGGAAATGGTGTTTTAATAAAAAGATGTAGATGCTCTACCCCCAATTTAAGCATCAGATTTGAATGAGAACTCTTTCTAATTGTATTGTCTTTATATGGAGATTGAATGAAGGGTTGGAAATGAGTCGCTGCTGGAAAGTGACAGTCACAGCTCTGGAATCAGTATCTCATAGATATCGTTTGGTCCTCGGCAAACAGAGATTTGTAAGAGATCTTTCAGTACAGGAAACATCACGCATTTTTTGATAATTAACCAAATGAATCGGTTCGTTGTAGCCATCTTGTGACTGATATTTGAGGAAGCCTGGAGGCGAGGATGATGCTATACTTCAGAGCACAGTTTTATTTATTCAAACCTTATCTTATTCCACTTTTATTGATTTTGTTTGATTATTGGTTTTGGGAATGTAGGGCTGCAGCTAATAATTATTTCTATCTCTGATTGATCTATTTAAAAACTAATTTTGTGTTGAATCTTCATTAGCTCCGTGTGAAGCAGCTGATTCCGGCCGGGTGTCTCTGATTAGGTGGTGTTTTACTGACACGGAGCAGTTTGGCTCTGGTGGAGCAGCAGATTGTTTGTACAGCAGGGGTGGGTTCAGATCAGCTCGGGCTGCCGTGATTACAACAGACACAAACACACACCTATTGTCCCCAACATAGGGCGGGGACACACGCTAGGGGCCACAGGTTAAACCTGAAGGGTTGCGAGATGATTCACAGGAATCCAGGGAAAACATTCCTCTGGTATCTTAAGTTAAATCATTTTCTTCAGGCTTTTCTCTAATATTTACTTTTTTATCCTGTGGATTATCATTTGCCTTCAGCAGGCGTATAAAAGTTATTACAAATAAAATGTTCTCTTTGGTTAAGCTGATTGCAAACTGAGACAAATGGAGTCACTGACGAGGGGTCAGAAGTTAAACATGTTGGGAAACTACTTCTATATACAACAAACAGGCATTAGAAAACCAGGCAACTACTTATTTATTTATTTATATATTTAAAATCAGATTGGGGGGCAGCAGGATGCAGTGGTTAGCTTCACAGAAAAAAGATTCCGGTTTGAATCCCAGTTTTTTTTTTTAAACCAAATCTCTGGACACACAGCAGGAAATGATAAATAGAAAAATGCTAAATTCTTCTGGGTGGGACAAACCTGTTTTGGGGATTCACAAAATAAAACAGTATATGGAAAAAAGCTTGTTCTCTCCCTGCAACAAAAGTAGGTCAAACTACAGCTCGTAAAAGTTTGTATCACTGTGGTGCATCTTCTGTCCTCACTATGTCTGTAGTTCACAGAAGAACAAACAAGCTCTTAAAACTATCATCAGTTAAAGATCAGCTTCAAATCCCTAATGATCTTATGTAGCCCAGTCCTTTGTTTGTTCCACTTCTGGTTTTAACTCTTGATTCTGATGGTTATTGTAGAAATCATGGGACCTGATCAGTTCACACAGCCTCAAAGCTGGAAACACATGTCCACATGTTTGAGGAGGTTAAAAAAAGACAATCTTTGGTGCTGACATGTTAACTTGGTTACCGCATTACATTGGGTATGAAGTTTGTTTTTCAAAATAATATGTTTTTTCCATTTGTTAAATTTACCAAACACCCTGGTTACTTCCTTCTTCTTGACAGGTTTTCTGCATTGATGTGAATATGAACCTGTTTGTGTCTGCAGGTCTGTCTGGTAACCCCGTTGATCTGGAGAAACGTCACACGTCGTTTGGCAAAAATTTCATCCCCCCCAAGAAGGCCAAGTCGTTTCTGTCGCTGGTGTGGGAGGCTCTGCAAGACGTCACGCTTATCATCCTGGAAATCGCTGCCATCATCTCACTTGGCCTGTCCTTCTACCATCCACCAGGGGGCGACAGTGAAGGTCAGTGCGGTTAAGCTTCTCTCTGAAAAATTAAATCAAAGACAGGGCTGTAGATATCTTTTGGGACACTTTACTAAAAATCGCTCCTGTTCAACATGTCATGAACCCTCGACAGCATGCGGTCAGGTAGCAGGAGGCGTCGAGGACGAGGGCGAGTCCCAGGCCGGCTGGATCGAAGGTGCTGCGATCCTGTTCTCGGTCATCATTGTGGTGCTGGTGACGGCCTTCAACGACTGGTCCAAGGAGAAGCAGTTCCGTGGGCTGCAGAGTCGCATCGAGCAGGAACAAAAGTTCACTGTCATCCGCAAAGGCCAGGTCATCCAGATCCCCGTGGCTGAACTTGTGGTGGGAGACATCGCTCAGATCAAATACGGTACGAGGCCGCACACGTTGGACTGAACATCAAACCTGTGACGTTAATAAAAGTCTTTTTGGTTTTTATGAAGAACTCAGTTAATGATCGATGACATGAAATTCTGTTTCACAGTTTTCAAGCAAATTAAAGTCTGAGCTGCATTGATACAAACTCTATTTACTTCATTTGGCCTTCGAGTTAATCCCAAAGGTGTTGGATGGGGTTGAGGGGTCAGGGTTCAAACTCGTTAAGGTTCTAGAACAAACCCAGAAACACACCCAGGTGACAAACACTACACAAAAGAAATTAAACAGCATTTTCCAGTTGACCATATAATGTGAAGCTGATCGAGATCTTCACGAACATGAAAGCGATCCCCTTCACGTTTCAGGGATGATGGGTGTGAGACCCTCTGACCTCTAACCTCTGAACCTGCAGGTGACCTTCTGCCTGCTGATGGGATCCTGATCCAAGGAAATGACTTGAAGATTGACGAAAGCTCTCTGACCGGAGAATCCGACCAGGTCCGCAAATCTCTGGCGAAGGACCCCATGCTGCTGTCCGGTGAGTGCCTGTTCACAGTTCCATGACAACTCGAGTGAGGAAAGTCAATGATCAAAAGTACGAACTGACATACTGACCTCAAAGCTTATCAAAGTTATTAGGTCCAGATTTAAATATACAAAGCTTCCTGGTTCAAACTTTAATAAACAGAACGATTAAATTACGATCACACGAACAAACTTCTTATTTAACTTGAATCAGAGGTTAATCCTCATCACCAAACGGTAATGTGCTGTAGATTGAAAGGAAATGGCCCTAAGACCAATCCTTGAGGAACTCCACAATACAACTCAAATACTTACACAGGTATTTTTTAAAGTATTTAATGATGCAGACACATACAATCACAATAATCTAAAATGAGGAGAAATTACCATAATGAAAAAACTAAAACCTGGTGTCAGTTGTGACTCGTAGTTTTTGAATCTTTCCTCAGGAACCCACGTGATGGAAGGATCCGGCAGGATGGTGGTGTCAGCCGTCGGCCTCAACTCTCAAACCGGCATCATCTTTACTCTCCTGGGAGCCAGTGAGCACGACGAAGAGAAGAAGGTCAAGAAAAGTAAGACATGAGGCGAAACCTGTGACAACACCTCTGAAAGAAAAACACAACTTATGTTGAAGAGTCAAAGGTCATACGACGACAGTAATTGTGTGAAGTGTTTAGAGGGAAGTTTGACAAGAAAGACGACTATCACTGTGACGGTCTCTGAATATTTCTACTCTACTGTTTGAACGGTGCAGATTGGAGATATTTGCACATTTTTATCAGGTGTTGTTGTTTTTTGAAGTTTCTCTTGTCACACTCGCTGGCTCTGTCAGCAGGTAGACTTCATCCAGTCTGGGCTGACAACAGCAGAGCTGTTTGAAGGGTCTAACTGTAGCGTTTTAACTTTATTCAGCTTCAATCGGAATAAATGAGACCACGGATGAGGTTACCTGTAGTGAGGATGTTGCTTCACACTGTGGTCGTATCTGCTGAACAACAGCTAAACACAACGGATGTGAGATCAGAACATGGCTGAAAAGGAATGTGATGTGTTCACCAGCAACAAGTTCACAAGTGGACTTCACTAACACACCTTAGCAACCATAACAAGGCAAAGCACATCTGTCAGTGTTTGGGTTTTTCCAACGTAGCTGCTCCCATCAGGCGGTGGCTGAGAGAGATTCAATCATGCATTTGTTTTTGTTAAACTGAACTGTGTAGATACTATATGAACTACGTCTTTAACATTAATCATCAGCTTTCAAAGTTTTAATCAGTCAGTCCCTGCAGACAAAGCATTTTTAAGAATAGGTTGAGGAGAGAGATAGATGGATAGATAGATAGATAGATAGATAGATAGATAGATATATGGATATATGGATAGATAAGATTTTTCTTTCTGAAACAATCATTTCAAAAACTATCCATGAATCTTGATAGTAAATCTCCCAGCTTTAGGTGAATAAGTGTTGGGGCCCAGGTACACACACGTGAATGCAGACCACGCTGCAGATTTGCTTCACCAAGCAAATGTTTTATTCGCCTCCTCACTTGCACAAATTGAAAGTGAATGGGATGCGAAGGTTCTCCACTGCCACCAGTGTGCATGTGTTATCGAGGCCTCTGAAGCTTGACAGGTGGCAGTTGCCATTTTTTAAAATTTGTACACTTGCCGATGAAGGCATCATATTTCACTCAGCCCACAGTTTGAACACTTTCCACGCAGACCTTAAAAAAATGTGTACTACATCCTGGTCTCCTTTATTCGTGGTAGTTTCTGGCCATTATCCTGAGTTTTTGATTTGACATGGATGTAATGTTGGTTAAAATGTGAAACGTAACCTTCCCCCTGTTAACATAACAGCTGGTTTTTAAGTGGAACCCTTCAAAAGCCAGAGTGCAGATGATGCTCGTACTGTTACAGAGCAGTTTGGTGTAAACCAACAGGCTTCTGCAGTCGGTCTCTATTGCTTTTGATTTGCTTGTGATCACGCTAACCCCCTTTTACTCATGTCTTTTTTCTTTAGTTCGTTTTTTGTCTGATCATTTGTTTTATTTGCTAAAGTTTTGAGTTTGTCAGGCATTCATTGTGAACTGGCTGAATGTACCAGCTCAGTGGAGAGAGACGCTCAGGTTGACGTTTCGGCCTCCAGTCACTGATTTTAAAAACAAA
This sequence comes from Hippoglossus hippoglossus, assembly GCF_009819705.1. Lineage (NCBI taxonomy): Eukaryota > Metazoa > Chordata > Actinopteri > Pleuronectiformes > Pleuronectidae > Hippoglossus > Hippoglossus hippoglossus. The sequence goes on from NC_047155.1 coordinate 4,653,454, forward strand.
AACAAATCCTCTTTAGGAAAACCACAAGGTACAAGGTTTTCACACTCGTCTGAAATTCATACTGTATTTAGATTAGCATCTCCCACACTGTACTGTTACACTTCATTCCTCATTGACATAATACATTCCCTAGTCTCATTGTCATAGCCTAATGTATAACTAATCTAAACCATAAATCAAATACCAAACCTGGAACATCAGAAGTAACAACTGGACAAAATGGCCCCAAAACGCTCTCACTTTCCAACATTGTCTTCATTTTCCAAAACTAGCCTCATTTCCCAATAGTGTCCACACCCTGAATCTGACACTTTAACAGGGTGTCACAAAATACAAGTACACAAACACACACATTCACACAGGCTCCGTTGTGTGTCTCTTGTGTGACAGCAGATTCTACAGTCACACATGGCTGCGGCAACTCGCCACTCACACACTCATGCATTCATTCATTTCCAGTCACACCCACTGGTTATCTTGCTGCACTCGGTATGTGCAAACACACGCACGCACACACTTGCAGCAGTTCAGTCTCAGTCATCACTTACAACACACCAGCTGAATAATAAAGAGCTGTGAGTGTGAGTGTGAGTCTGCGCGTGTGTGTGTTTGATTTGACCTTGCCGTTCCTCCTTACACAAATAAAGCAGTGCACTATAGAGCAGCAGGAAGTTAATGTCCTCATGAAGAAAATCTTGAACGACCTGCACACACACACACACACACACACACACACACACACACACACACACACACACATGTCTGATCAATATATGATTGCAAGGCGTTACCTACAGCTGACAAAGATCAGTAACAGATGTTCAGATCCACATCAAAATATGGGAAAAGGCCATAATGTTCACATCTGTGCGGTGCAGAAAAAGAGCAGAACACATCAGTGACATAAGTGTTTACAGTCATTGGGAAGTTGACCAATCAGCAGCCTCCTCCACATACAACAGTCCAGTACAGAACCAGTGTCAAAGAAAACCATAACATTAACCTTCAGAAATTCAACCTCCTCTGCCTTTTTATAAGAAAACCAACATTAGAGAGACGACAGGAAAGGAAATGATAGAGAGATGAGGATCAGCATCTAATGACGGTTCCCTGTCAGGGACGAATCAACCACACAACACAAAGTGAAATAAATTGGCCAATTTATCTATTTAAAAAATGTTTTCGAACCTATTTGATGAGGAAATGTATATTAAGCTTGATATTTTACAGGTTAACCATAAATGTTTATTATAAATAACTATGAATAATAAGAAAACACAAAAACAACCAAACATTTGGAACTTTAGAAAATATTTTTGTGTACATAAACTGCGAAGATAAATGCAAAACTTTTTGAATTCTGTAAAATAAAACATTTCAATTTCGGCAAACATAAAAGCAGATACTGATTTGTCTTTGAAAGCCTGATATCAGCCGATTATTACCGGCCAACCAATATATTAATTGGGCTCTAATTTATATCATTATATATATATTATATATATTCACATTATTGTAACATTCTATTGATATGAGTGATATACTGATCACTTGATTAGTTGGGCCGTCAAAATGGCGGCCGTTGGTTCTCCACAGCAGGAGTCATGTGTCTCTCTCCTCTGATTGGTCCATTCCTGCCCACAACACACACACACACACACACACACACACACACACACACACACACACACACACACACACACACACACACACACACCTGTGGGTTTCTATCAGTTTGAACCTTTGTGTTTTCCCTCAGTTTGATTTGATCTTATTTTTCCTTTGAACCATCTTATCAGCATTCCGCCCTCTCTCTCTGTCCGAACAGGTAAAAAACAAGGACCCCCCGAAAATCGCAACAAAGGTAACCCCTCCATTCATCCATCTGTCCCTCTCTGTCCCTCCATCCTCCCTGTGACTCACCCTCCTCCTCCTCACCCTCCACCCAGCGGCAGGAGGGGAGTGTCTCGTCCATCTCTTTCTCTCTCTCTTTCTCTCTCTCTCTTTCTCTTTCTCTCTCTCTCTCTCTCTCTCTGCTGTAAAAAGGGGGACGTTCTCTCGCCTTGCTTTACCTGTCAAAGGGTGCAACTCTCAACCGTCAAGTCTTTGACAGCCAATCACATCGTCCGCAGTCGTCATGGGTGACTGGACTTATATTTCTGACTCGGTTCTAAATGCAGGATGAGACAATTTGAACATAGGAGATTTTTTTTGTTTTTGCAAGAACATGAATTATATTTTGTAGGTATTGATCAAGGAATGATTTGCTTTTAGAGAACAAACACATATGTTGTGTTGTGTCACATTAATGTGTAATAACCTCCCTCACTCTGTTTTACTCATTAGCTCTCTAAGCTAATTAGCTGTACTGATGGTGACGAGCATACAACCTAGGCACTGAAATCATTGATGTCGTTCTATCATAAGGGCCTTTATCTTATTTTCTGTTTTGTAGAGTTAATATTTATTCAAGAAAATAATCACAGACTAATCTAAATTAATTTATCACAAATTAGTAATGAAAACAATCATTGGTAAGTGAGATAGCTACAGGATGTTTAGACTTAAATATGTGGAGATGCAGTTTAACTTTTTTTAGGGGAACTACATCTCTGACTGTGTCACTACTGATGATCAAGCTAGATAACTAGTTTCACTAGTTGCTTGTTATCTGGATTAGGTTGGATTAGTTAGATGAGACGTAAACGTGAGCTAATGAGTAAAACCGAGTGTTTGAGAGGTTCAATGTCCATGTTTCTGTTATAATTTATTTAGTGCTAATAGTTTCTCTACTTCTGTTCTCTGTCCTCAAAATGTCAGATTTCACAGTAAGAACTGAGACATGAATACAAGTCCATCAGTGCTGGGTGACTTTACGCACTGGTCTGACCTCTGAGGTGTCCCTGTGTTGACATCGAGTGCTCATTTTAGTGCCTTTAAATATTTAACATCTGATGGATATGCGTTTGTCTGTCTGTGTGTGTGTGTGTGTGTGTGGTGTGTGCGGTGATATCATTGCTCCAACCTCCAAACTTGACCAGCCAACTGTCCTCAATGTCCTGTGTGATCCAACACATGTCCAACGTCCTTTTCCAAGCTGTCTCAAGTCAACACACACATGCCCACACAAATACACAAACACACAGCGTTCCCCTCCTCCCAACCTCCCGTGGTTTGAGCATCTGCTGCAGGCAGAATGCTTCTTGATGTACACACACACACACACAGCCACACACACACACACACACACACACACACACACACACACACACACACACACACACACACACACACACACACACACACACACACACTCAATGCTCTTGGATGATCATCAAAGTTTTGCACACAGAAATAATGCACAGATGGAGCTGCAGTCACAGATGACCTCCACTAAAACACATCACGAACTAAACACCTTCGGTCACATCCTCACCAACTCTGCAGCTCCTATGAGATGTTTAGCCTCTTTTAGCTCGTAGCTGTGGTTTTTTGACAGATCACCTGTTTGCAGCTGTCTCCACACGACCCCAAGGGAATTATGGACCTTTGTCACAGCTAAATGTGGAAATAGGCCGTTTTTTTTTTTACTTGTTAGAGCTGTTTGTACAACTGGAGTAAGTGGAAACCTGTTGTCCATCTTTCTTTTTTTAAACATTTTTTTGTACAGTTGTTGGGTTTCTATCATCCGCTGAATTAAATGGGAGCAGAGTAGAACAGAGGTCTCTCACTTCATCTGTTTAACATTTAAACTTTTCATTCACTGATCAATCCACTTACTTTTACTTCACTTTTTTGATCAGCATTAACAACTAAAGACCTCCTGCAGATGTCACAATAAAAACACATTTGTCCTTTTCAAGTCATTTTATTTGGTCACATGATAGGTTTTTCCCACCACATTTGTTCAATACATTTATTCTGTTCTAATGACTTTCTGTTGACACCAGTGAGGAAAACAAACCGATCTGTGCAGTGCCGTGATGTTTTTGGCTGTTTTCCGAGGCTCTGAGTGTGTGTGGGAGTTGCACCCTTGCAGTATTAGTGGGCTGTGGGCTGTCGTCTGTTCTGTTTATGTATCCTCAGTTTCTTTGATTTCTTTCTCTTTTTTGTTTGGCCTTTGATTCCTCTCATTTCTCTCACTGTTGCCTCTTTGCAGGGTGTTGCTCAGGACTTCATGTTGTCTTGTAATCACTGTTTGACTCTCTCCCTCCTCTCTGTTCCTCTTCTGTCTTGCTGAAGTCTCCTGCAGCCTCCACAGCTCTGCAGCCTCCACTACCTCCTCTTGTCTCTCTCTGTTGTGGTTCTGCATCGCTGTGGTCTTTCTTTTCTTTTCTGCTTTACTTTGTTGAGGTGATCCTTTGAGTTTGTCCTCTGTTCGTTGACTTGCTTTCTTTTTTTTGATTGTCAGACACCCTCTACCCTCTGCCCGCCATGCGTTCTCCCATGGTTCAGTGCTGCGCCTGTTTACAGTTCTGTGGTTGGTCAGTGGGTCTCAGTCCTGTTCATGTAAAGCTGTGTCAGTTAGTTCTATGTTGTGGCTTGTCTTCAGACTAGACCATGTGCATAAAGCTCCACAGCTTCCTGGTTTGACACGACTCAGCCCCACATTCGGAATGTCTAAATGTCACGTTGAGGTCGTAATGTTCAGAAATTCATTTGGGGAGCTAATTTTCATTCTGAGGAAGGAGTTGTTTGGGATTAAAGCGTCTTAAAAAAACACATGGCTGCAAATCAAAAGATACACTCTCTGATTTTGTGCCACCGTCATGAAGGTCCCCAAGCTCACTGCGGATGTTTTCTACAAAATACCAACAATGAGCCAGGAGGAAATGTCTTTTTTTTTATTAATTTTTTTACAGACACTGAGCCTCGTGCAAGAATGTTTTCATTTCATTTTCTCAGATCTTATTCCATCAACTTGTGGTAAACTGCTCGTGGAAGTTGATTAATGCCACTGTCTATTAGCAGGCATGTAAAGAAGGTTTGGTCATAATCAACACCCCCTTACTGTCTTCTCATTCTGTTGCATCTGTGGAGACGTTTTATCAACAAACAAAAAAATGTCCCAAGAGTAAATAACTTAATACTGCAAAAGTCAGCTGAGAAAACAAACGCACAAATTGAGCTGTAGTGTGAACACTGAGCCCAGAGATGGGTTTTACTGTGGACGTTAACATGACGTCACCGAGCCAAGTGAAGCACGACGGGTTTGACATGAAGTTCAACAGTCTCGCTCATACAGACTAATACGGGAGGTGGTGAAGTCACAGAGAATGAACAGCAATGTCACACATAACGACAGGGAGTGACACAGAGAGTGTGACCTGTTTTAAGTTGCATTGTCAATACTCACTGATCCCTGAAACATCTTTAAATGGGATGATGATGCTTGTTGTAATACTTACTTATGTTAACCCTCCACCTCCCCAGTAAATAGACAAGTCCACACTGAATTACTTCACAATGCAATCAAGCAACAATCTCCAGTATGATTAGAACAACTAGGTTTTTACGCTGTCTAATTACAATGCATCAGCTTTATTACAATAGTCTCATTAAAAACAGGGACACGTTTCCATTTCTCCATCAGCTCATTTAAACTCCAATTAAACAGTAAAAACATTTTCAGTGACATAAAAATTCTTTCACATTTACACTGTAAAATGCAGACGTATCTTCCACATTTGTTAAAAACAATATTATAATGATAAAGTATGATATAAATAAATATAAGCGCTTAAAAAATAAACTTTATTTATACAGAACTTTTTTAAACAAGTGCTTTACAAGACAAAAGCAATTAAAAAGAGTTTAAAAGTCAAGCAATCACCAAACGAAGCCAAATAAATAAGAAATAAATCAAATGGAACAATGGTATATAAACAATCAAATACAATATAGTTAACAACAATGCTTTTGTGTCAAAATAGATGTTGAAAAATAACTTACAGAAAACTCTTCTACCACCGTAACTCTCATTGCATCCACACCATCAGCCTGTATTATGTTTTTCTTACAGACTACACGTTATGAGTATTTTTCCCCTGTGGAGAAATACAAACCATCTCTACACGATTAGTCGTGTTTAACTAAATCAGTGAGCGGATCAACTTCCTTAAATCACTTCTGTTTGTGCAACTGCTTCTTACACGAGGCTCGATCAGTGTTGTTTTAATAGATTTGAACTTCCAGCTGCAGAGACGTCCCAGAAGAGGACTGAATGTAATGTTCTGCTCTACTCTCCCAAACACTGCAGATTACAACCCTCAGTTTTATTAATATTGACTTGTTTTGCTTTCGGACGCCTCCAGTGAAAGTTTCTCCGGCGGAAAACCGGACTAGATTTGATCGAATCCGTCGTCTTCACTGACCCAAAAGGCTTCATTATCTGACACCTAGTAGATCATAGAAATAGGACAAAAGGAACAAGTTTTCCTACATTCATGTTCCCCCATTGATTTTGAATGTAATTTGAATGTTTTTAAATCGCCTGGTTTGATTTTGGAGAACCTGGGCACCCTTTGTTACTGGTCATCCAGGAATCTAAACCTGCTTTATGTCCATGATCTGTTGGTATTGTTGGTTCCAGAAGTGATGTTGATATTGTTACCAGCACAGTTAGCTGATAGATGGCGTTTGAGTATTTGTGTGTATAAATATATTCAATGGCCCAATCATTTCCAATATTTAATGATAATTGATCAATTAGAAGACAAAAACAAGATCCCAGTTTCACTCAGCGTTGTCGGCTCAGTTGTTCACGAGGACAAACCGCACATCAAACCTCAGTGTGTCAGAATAGGTGTAGATCGGTTCTGTTTCCATTCATCACCTGCTTACGTTTCTTTTTTTGTATGCAAATATGACAAACAGCGCTGCACGGACGTAGTGCAGCTGAATACAGTGTAAGCTCTTCAGCAGATATCAAACAGAACCCCCCCCAAAAAAGCTGCGTGTACAGTACTACAGTCCAAACAGGATCACAGCTGATGAAGTGAAATGTAAATACACTGTTTGTTCATGCAAATGAGGAGCGGAGCTGCCGAGCAGAACGTGAAAGCAGACGCCATGTCAGACTTCAGAGCCTCGTTCCAAACGCTGAGCTCTGATGAGGAAGTGTGTGTGTGTGTGTGTGTGTGTGTGTGTGTGTGTGTGTGTGTGTGTGTGTGTGTGTGTGTGTGTGTGTGTGTGTGTGTGTGTGTGTGTGTGTGTGTGTGTGTGTGTGTGTGTGTGTGTGTGTGTGTGTGTGTGATTGACAGCCCCCTGTTAAATCCTCTTTGTTGTATCTGCTGTCCTCTGTTCTGTCTGCTGCTCTTCATTATGACCTGCTGCTCCCAACTTGTCTGTGACACTCTCTGAAAGCTACCTGGACCTTCCTCATGAATGTTCTGTGATCATAAAAATGACGACATGCTACCTACTCTCTGCATTCAGCCAAAGGGTCACCATGTTAATGAGAAAGAGTCGGGGGTGTCCTCTGATCTCAGAAAACTCGTCCGGTCGTTTTCGACCTTCCGTCAGACTGAATCCGTAACGTTTTCTCTGCCTCTCTACCCTTTATCCCCACACCACTCCTGAACCCTCCTCCCTTCTTATTTTTGTTTTACAATTTATTCTTTTATTGATTTAATTCATTCACCTGTCAACCCGTCCTGCCTCATCTCATGCTCCCGATTTCTCTCCTCCATCTTCATTCCTAAAAAATACAACCCCCCCTCCCCCTTTTTTTCACCATCCATTCTCTTCATCCCATCCATCACTCTGTCCCATAACTCCCTCTCTCATCTCTCTCTTTAACCAACCTTTCCCCTCCCTCATTTACCTCTTACAACCTGCTCCCTCCTCCTCCTCCTTTGACCCCTCAACCACTACCTTATCCCCTCCACACCCCTCCTCCTCCTTCAGCCAAGACGCAGGATGGCATCGCCCTGGAGATCCAGCCCCTGAAGAGCGAGGAGGCCGCCGAGTCGGAGGAGAAGGAGGAGAAAGAGGAGGTCAAACCTGTGAAGAAGGTCAACGTGACCAAGAAGGAGAAGTCGGTGCTGCAGGGAAAACTGACCAAACTGGCTGTACAGATCGGGAAAGCTGGTGAGGAGCAAACAGACACACGCACATGCAGAGTACTGACATAAAGGATAAGATTCACATTGACATTTTATTTACTGATCAGTGTGAAATCTAAAAATGAGGCTTGATCATGATCTTGCAGAGTCACTGGACCTCATCGATCTGCTTTATACTGAGCCTTTTTCCCCTTGATGTGACATACTATTATATAATCACACTCACAACAGCCTCTGATGTCTACATCTTTTTCGTGGCTTGTTGAGACAGTTTTCGTGCCATTTCCAGAAATGTGGGCCTGTTCCTTTTAAAAGCACCCAGAGTGCTCGGGGGTGGGGGGGGGGCTCGGCGGGGCTGAGGGTCAGAACGCACTCACTTTTATTGGATGGATGTTTTATTGGTTCATCACGGAATTGAAGGTATTTTCTGTGTCGTTTCAATTGACCTTAATACACTGAGGGGCTTTCAGGACAGAGTGAGGGGTGGGGGGGGGGCTGCGGTAATAAACTGCCCCTCATTACGGGACAGAAATAGAATTTGGGCTAAAACACTTTGAGGTGGTGAGTGACAGGAGACATGACGCAGAAAGACGAAGCCTCTGGATTTTCTCTTTCTCACCTGTTTGTGGTTTTTCACTCAGACATTTATTTTTCAACTATTTAATAACTGATATTAGAGACGGACAGAAAACAGTTAGGATTTTTGCTGTTTACTTTGTGATATGTGAATTTCAGTTTTCCATCACAATTCCGCATTTTGTTTCAGCAAACGCACCACAAGAACTTAGCCTATGCCAACAAGGTTATGTTTTCACTCCTGTCCATTTGTTTGTTGGTTCGTTTTTTTACTACTGAACAGATTTCCACAAAACTTAGTGGACTGATGGAAACATGGGCCAAGGAAGTATCCGTTTAGTTTTGGTGTGGATCCAGATAAACGGGCAGATCCAGGAATTTTGTGTTAACATTGCGAGAACATAGTGTTTTTCAGCATTTTGGAAATTAATTTCTCAGGAAATGATTATTAATGGATTTTGATGAACAGAATCTCTCATATTTAGCAGATGGCTATCTATGAGTGTATTAAATTTGGTGCAAATCAGAATAATAATCAGGAAAAGAAAGAAAAGAAGTAAGTGGTTCTACCAGGCGAGCGGAGGCTTGACAATAATCTAATCACTGGATAGGAATAACTACATTATGTCATTTGTATTCGTATTAAGGATGAGGAATGCTGTTGTTCAGTTTAAAGAATCATAAACTTATAAACTGTGAGTTGATTTGAACATGAGCTCATCTCTGCTTATTCCACCCAGGTCTGATCATGTCGGCTCTGACCGTCATCATCCTCATCCTCTTCTTTGTGATCGACACCTTTGCGATCCAGGGTCGCTCCTGGGTGGCTGAGTGCACCCCCATCTACATCCAGTACTTTGTCAAGTTCTTCATTATTGGTGTGACAGTGCTGGTGGTGGCCGTCCCTGAGGGGCTGCCGCTTGCTGTCACCATCTCTCTGGCCTACTCTGTCAAGGTAAGCAGGATGGGGAGTGAAGGGGATCGTGGGGGATTTTTTACTCCTTGCAGAGTCATGTTTTTTGAGGATTTAAAAAACGACCCCTATCGAACGTGTCATCAACTCTGAGGCCTGCTCATGGCGCTTTCAAACTTTGCTCTCCGTCTTTTAGAAAATGATGAAGGACAACAACCTGGTGCGTCACTTGGATGCCTGCGAAACCATGGGCAACGCCACGGCCATCTGTTCGGACAAGACGGGCACGCTGACCATGAACCGGATGACAGTGGTGCAGGCGTACATCGGTGACACGCACTACAGAACTGTCCCCGAACCAGACGCGATCAAACCAGAGACTCTGGAAACGTTGGTCAACAGCATCTCCATCAACTCAGCGTACACAACCAAGATCCTGGTGAGAGCTTCACCGTCAGAGCTGCATCAGACCACAACACGATCCTTAACACACACACACACAATATTATATTACATCAAAGCTCTTTATTGGAAGCTCTGTCCCACTTTTCAATGCACAAAGGAAATTGAGGAGTTGCTATCAGCCAGAAAATATTGAAATAACTTGGCGGTGAGACGGCTCCGTGGAGACATTGTCAAAGTATTAAATCTCAAGAAAATGTTTTTCAAGCAACACAGGTTGGATTTTTTATTTATTTTCAAACCTCATATTTAACACGACTTTGAGGATGAGGAGTAAGATTAAGGGAAATGTAACATTTTTTTCAGGTAACAAGTTTAGTTATTGTTCACAGAGCATCTCTCTTACTTCAGACTTCAACATGTGAAATACAAAGACTGACACTCTGGTCTGTTCGTGGATAACTGGACATTTCTAATTGTAATGTAAAATAGTTGTAGTTAATGTTATGGAGGTTTTCTGGAAGCTGGTGAAAGGAGAACTCAGGCAGCAGCTGATGTCTCATGCAGGAGATTTTAATGTAGACTTGATGCATCAAGGAGACCAGAAGGTGAAACAATATACCAACGCTAACAGAGTATCATGATCAATTGTCACCCATAAGTCTGAAGATGTCTCCCACAGCATCCCAGTATAACTTCCTCTACTTGCGTCACCCATTCTAACAGCACCTCCATGAATGTCTAGAATTGCTGTCACTCTCTATGTTACATGTAGGTGTTCACATCCTATTGGATAGTTAAGCCTAAAGTCTGCATTCCTAAATCACATTGTGTCCTTACGTCTGGTCACTGGTGAAATACAAAAGAGTTGGAGTCTCTGTCTGGAGCATCTGGGTTAGATATGAAAGTCCCTGAGTGTAGACACTACAATGTACTGTTGGTTGGTGCTTTATCTATAACCTGACCTTGGTTCTTCTTAGAGAGAGAAGGGAGTATCTGTGGAACTAGACAGGCACATAATATATAGTGGCATATACAGTAATGTGTGAGGATGGTTAATATAATCAACTATGAGCAACATTATTCGATTAGGAAAACCAGCCCACAAAACGTGTTTTTGGCCTCTTGAACACGAAACCTCAAATCTTCCTTTAAAATTTTGACCAGTTCTCATTTTGACTCAAAGAGAAACTGGTGAGATTTCAGTTTTTCAAAGGTCAAAGGTCACTTCATGTAGACTGAAACTGCTCTGGCTGGTGGAGGAATAAACCTGCAGGGTGGTGATTCTAGTTTTATTCGTGAAAACACATGAGAAACAAGACGAAGGCAGAAGACAAATGATCAAAAGAATAATATTAATACAGTAACAGCATAAAGTAGTAAAGCAGTAACTGTAGAGCAGTTGTTTATGTGATGATATGATGAGAGTCGAGCACTTTAGATCAAGATGAACGTACATCACATCCAAACTTTACCTCCGCTCAGCCTCCAGAGAAAGAAGGCGGCCTGCCGCGCCACGTGGGCAACAAGACCGAGTGTGCTCTGCTGGGCCTGGTGCTGGAACTGAAGGGGGACTATCAGCCAATCAGAGAGGAGATCCCCGAAGAGAAGCTCTACAAGGTTTACACCTTCAACTCCTCCCGCAAGTCCATGAGCACGGTGCTGAAGAACGCCGATGGAGGCTTCCGCATGTACAGCAAAGGAGCGTCAGAGATCGTCCTGAGGAAGTAAGACATGAGATAGAATGATAGCTGGATGGATAAAGTAATGGATGGTGCATTACTTACTTGATTATTAACGTCTCCCGTATAATCTCCCTCCGTCTCTCTGTTCTCTCCTCTCATAGATGCTCTCGTATCTTGGACACCCAGGGGCAGCCTCGCATCTTCAAGCCCAAGGACCGCGATGAGATGGTGCGTAAGGTGATCGAGCCGATGGCGTGCGACGGGCTGAGGACCATCTGCGTGGCCTTCAGAGACTTTCCAGCCGAGGGCGGAGAGCCAAACTGGGAGATTGAGAACGACATCCTGAATGAGCTCACCTGCATCGCGGTGGTCGGCATCGAGGACCCCGTCCGACATGAGGTACGGTTCACACAGATATCCTGACCCTGGAAACACTTCCTATGCTCAAGCCCTGTTAGTGATCAGAAGACTTTGATCAATCAACAGTTTTAAATTCATTGGTTGATTGTTGTGCATCAAAAAAAAGATCTGTCACAAAAATTACAGTTTTTTCTGTTGCAGTAAACACTAGAAGATAATAATAGTTTAATCCAGTGACCGTACATGTAATTTACCAACTAAAATATTGATATTATATTCTGTGAGAGGAGAAGAGTTTTCATCTATTTAACAAGAAACATTGTAATTATCTTTCAGTGTCATTTCTGTTTTTTCACATGTGAAGCTCAATATCTCTAAACTATATTTAAAAAATACATAAGATAATTTCTACTTTTTGAAGAAGACACTACAGAGCTGTCTTCATCATAAACTGACGCCGCTTCAATGACAATTCA